>NC_133319.1:8947975-8949052 GCF_012295235.1 Primulina huaijiensis | reverse complement strand
CGAAGAGCTAAACGTATAGGTGGATGTCATAAATGTGCAAGGTGGACTTGTAAAGGGAAATGCAAAAATGTTGGAATGACATCAATGAATAGAGAAGATAAAATTTTATTCATTAAGAATGGTCTGAGTAAAGAGCCTTTGGATAATTTTCTAGAGTTTCTTGAAACGCATTCTAGTGGGTACGTGCAAAATGAACTTCTTAAACTATGGTGGCAATTTCAACATGAGGAATATCAATATGGACGGTGGAATCAGCCTTATAAAGATCCTACTGTAGTAACGCATATCTGTTTAGATAAGTAAATATATATATACAATTTCGTCTCGGGAATCTGACGTTAAAAGACCCTGTCTGCCAATTTATAAGAAAATTGGATGAGAAGCATATCCTCGATTTATAGAAGGAGTTGAAGCCGTTACTGAACGTAAAATCAGAGGAAGATGTGAGCCACAATCACAACTACGCTGTATATATGTGTTTTAATTTATGTCATTTTTATTTTCTTTTAATAATAATAATTTCCTGTTCAAATATTGACTTTTGGCATGTTACGCTTATAAATTCATATGCGGTGATTTAACAATTGCAGAAAACATATTTATCAACATGTCGACGTCCACGGTAAGTAAAATCAAAAATATTTGTGTATTTTGTGGATCTAGTGCAGGAAAAGATTCAATTTATGAAGAGGCAGCAGAAAAGCATGGAATAACACTTGCTAAAAAAAGATTCATTTGGTATATGGTGGTGGTGAAGTTGGTCTCATGGGAAAAGTTGCAAAAGCTGCGCATGCAGGTGGACGTGAAGTCTTAGGCATTATTCCGACTACCTTAGCCAGTCTTACTGGCCCAACAATAGGAGAAGAAATGAAAGTGGACAACGTGTATGAACGAATTACTCAAATGATTGAACATTCAGATGCTTTCATTGCTTTGCCAGGAGGTTTCGGTACTTTGGAAGAAATATTTCATACTGTTTGTTGGGCACAAATAAATATCCACAATAAGCCAATTGGTTTGTTAAATGTTAACAATTATTATGATAAACTGCTATCGTTTCTTGATGATGTTGTGGAA
>NC_133319.1:8922630-8946644 GCF_012295235.1 Primulina huaijiensis | reverse complement strand
GTGATGAAACTTAAAATTAATAATTTATTATATGTTAAAACCTATATTTTAAAATTTAAGTTTCATTAAAATTATAAAATTATGTTATTTTAGTATTGTGTGTTTATATTTAATGTCTTACTAAATATGTTTTATTTTCACGTTTTCTACGTGTTGGTAAAATAATGATAACACAAACTAGAAAATTCAAATGGAGGTGATTCAAATATTTTTGGAATCCTTGAGAAATTATCTACAACTTTGCAGAAGATATGATTGCCTAAAAAGTTGGTTAAGATGATCAAATTGTGAAAATATCAAAAGGAGGACAAATTTACTTTCACCATGACCAGCATATAGTAAAAAAATCATGACTATTTCAATATTTATCCAAATGAGGTGAACCAAGTGGCCAAATTCATCTACAAAAAATTCCCCACATGTTTGCTGTTTTGAGCTGAGTCAAATTCGGTGATTAAATTCGTGGAACAAAGCATTGAAAGAAAGGGCATGAAATTGAAGTTAGAGGAGACAAAGACTACTATTACAACTACATTACATTAATAGAATTTTTGACCCTTTCTCTCATTTGGCCTATAAATAGAGGCCTTGTGCTAGCTTGAGAATCATTCTATCTCATTGTAAAATATAGTGTGAGTGTGTATAAAAGTTCTAAGTTCCAATATATTTTCCATTTTCCAATTTATGAGTGATGTTTTTAGTGTTGATCAAAAGTAAGTTCATGGAAAGCTAAAGTTATTATGTCAAGGTGAAGAGGATGAATTCTTGGTGAAGTGAGATTGTTTATATTTTGTATATTCTTTCTTTATTTCTTTTCATTTTGCTAATTTCTTTTTATTGTAGGTATAAAAATGAATTATTTGTTGTTATCAATTTACATCAAATGCTTGATACCATTTAAGTGGTTATCTTGATTTGTTGTTTAATATTGATACAATAAATATTTCATCAATTATTATTGTTATATTATATTTTATATATATATATTTATATAATTATATCATATATTTCATTTATACGATAGCGTGGCTCTGCCGGTTGTTTTAAATGAAATATTATGATATCTAACTATCTAACATTTACTTTATCGTAACTAACTTTTACTTTCCGCATCTAACATTTACTTTATCGCAACTAACTTTTACTTTCCCGCAACTAACTTATTAAATCATATATTTCATTTAGGCAATAGCGTGGCTCTGCCGGTTGTTCTAAATGAAATATAATGATTTAATTTAACATTTATTTTATGCAGTTATAAATTTATATAGTTATATATATAATCATAGGTACCATATATAAAATATCGGTGAATTCGGTATTTTCTATAGTGGGTACTATATTATATTAGGTGTGTGTTTAAAAATTTTTATTTTCTTGGAACCATTATTTATGGTGGTTTCCTTTGTTTTACTTTTAGTTAAACAATATTGCATAAACCAAGAATAAATCCTCGAGCCTTGACAAAATTTATAATTTGTAAACTTCGTTCTTGCATTTGGTAATCTATAAATTAATAAATTTAAACTTAAAATAACCTCTCTGTGGATCGATCGCGTACTTACGAAATATATTACTTGCAGACAATCTACACTTGGGTGAATTATAATTTAAGTAGTAGCACAAACGTTTTGGAAACCCGGCTAATAAATTCACAAACTTATTCAAGCAAAATTATTTTTAAATATTTTAGTTAAATACTAGTGGGCCAAGTGGACTTAATTAAGTTGATTAATGGGTCTAAGCCTTGTTTAGTGATTAATTAAAATATATAATTACAAAACCCCACCCTAAACATGAAAAAAAAACTCACGCTGCCCCACACCCCTTGGACATTCAAACTCTCCTCTCAACACCAAATACACGACACACACACTCAATAATTTGAAAGAAAAAGTTTGAAGGCTTCAAGGAACTTCTGGCCAAGGTCGTCGTTGCCGTTCTTCACAATCGTCAATGGTTTTTCGTGCATAAAATATGCAAAGGCACGCCATATTCTCCTTTTTACTCATCCATCACACCATATTATTTGTTTAAATATTTATTGCATGGAAAAACAAGTTGCACTTTTCTTATTTTCGTTTTTGTGCTTCATCATGAATTTGAAAGCTTGTTAATTGATTGAAAAACATGTTTATTATGTTAAGAAGGGGCTTCCATGTATTAGGATGTTATGGGACAGGTTTTACACAAGTTTTAGAGTCATTAGAAGCAACAATAACATTGCACAATACAAGAAACACAAATCTGGAAACCATCGAGTTTCATGTCGAGTGTAGGGCCTTGGTTGAAAAGGTTTGGTGGCTTGGCTTGGATTTGGTTGGGACCAGGGATTGGCTAGGGACGAGGTTGAGTCAAGGGAAGAGTCCTAGCCACGCTTGGAATCGGGGTAAGAGGCTAGGGAGGAGTCCTAGAAAGCTAGGACTCCATCCGAGAGCCACACCTGGGTTGCGCAGATTTCAGCAGCTATGCAGGGAGGAAGAGGCTTGTACAGGGGGCTTTGTGGCTAGGCTAGGTTAGGTCCTTAGGGTCGTAAGAAGGGGCACAAGGGGCTGGTTCAAGGTCTGGTGTGGTTGGCTAGGTCCTATCAACAGAAACGTAGGGTCCATGTTTATATGGATTTCTCGGTTGCTTCAAGTTGCTGAGATGTGGCTTCGGTTTTGGTGCTTGGGGTTGGTCTGGGCGTGGTACAAGGTGGTTAGGGTCAGGTTGGTTCGAGGGTTAACCAGCTGGAGGTGTCCTAGTTGGCTAGGAGTCTTGGTGAAGGTTAGGAGTCACACACACACACATGTGCAGAATTTTGGGGCAAGTTTAAGTAGGATTTTGAGAGGGTCAGGGCTGGTTCTTTGGGCTTGGATTGGTCACGAGGGTGCCTAGGTGGGTTGGCTTGGGTTTGGCTTGATGTGGCACGAGCGTGGCTCGAGTATTTTGGGATATGGCTCGGTGTGTTCGTATGTGTGTCAATTTCAAAAATTAAAGAAGAAAAAATTGAACCATGGGTCCACGGGTGTGGCTCATGACTTGGAAGGGTAGAATAAATAATAAAAATGCTATGTTTAAAATTTGGGATCAAAATAACGAGTTTTGGATTTATCCGGGATTTAATCGACGCATGAAACGCTAATTAACGAGTTAATTGAAACGCCTATTTTTAAGCTTCATAAAATTATGAAAAATTATAATTGAGCTCAAATAATTATTAAAAGCCTAAGTTTTAAATTTGAGAATTTTATATTATGGTTTGGTTCAATTCGTGATTAAAACGCATTAATACGTCACATTTAAAGATTAATTTAAAAGTCATCGATTTAAAAGACATGTTGCATGCTTGGTTTAAAGGAAAAACGTTATATGCATGTTTAAATTTTATAAAGTGATGAAAATATGAAACTTTGAAGGAAGTGAAGTAATTGTGACTAATACGATGATATGTTGGAAATTTCGTAAGGGTTATGGTCTCAGTGGGAGCCCGACGATCGTGTTTCTTTGGATACAGATATGTATATGTATACGATAATATGTTAATACGTAAGGCCAAGGTCCAGTTGACCGGTGAGAGTGTTGCTAGTGCCCCCGCCGCCCAGTACTGTGGTTACATGTAGATGGATCCATCGCCCAATACGTAGACGTAGACGTAGATGAACACGAAAGTCACAATTAAAGATATAAATTAAACAAAAAGAAAAAAGAATATGTATATGTTGATGATAATATGAATACGTTTATGTGGATGATGATATGAATATTAATATTTTTATGATGATATGAAAATGTTTATGCAAAAGTTTATGATAAAGTTAATGTTTAAAGATGATGCATCATTATGAAAATGTTTTCCTTTAAAGTTTATGCATCATGAAAATGTTTATGAAAATGGTTTTGTTTAAAGTTTCTGCATCTTCATGAAAACGATATTTTAAGTAGAAGTATTTTTTACTGTTACATGTGCTCTGTATTATGTATTACTTGTTATCAAGAATATGACGTATTGAGTCTTTAAACTCACTAGGTGTGATTGATGCAACTGCTATTGATTATGAATATGTTAATGGAGGTCTTGATGGTTGACTTTGCTAGACTGATGGTGCACATAACCCGAGGACCGACGCTAGTTTTTCCGCACTAGTTATGATTTATGATTTCAAGTTATGTTAAAAATATTTTATGACTTATATTTATGTTTTGAGTGATTTTTGAGAGATTATAGTATGGTCTGTATTTCTCAAATATATAGTTGGTTGTTTTATTTTTAAAATGGTTCCAAAATATTTCATGCATGTGTTTATGCAACTTGGCCGATTTAGTGAGGTTTGGGAAAAAAAATTTTAGCACGTTTTATGTAGAACCCGAAAATCAGATTACGTATAAGCCATGCATAATTTCTATTATTTAATTAAAATGAATTTTTATTTAAATATGAAGTGATTTAATTATTTTAAAGGAAGATGTTTAGTTTTATCTTTACAAGGTAAATACGCGAGGTCGGACCGGAGTTTGGAGGTTTAAGATAAAATTAATAATAGGAAAAATATTCCTAAATTTAATTTAAGTCAAGGAATAATTTAATTTAAAGGAAAATAATGTTGTAGGATTTATTAAAATTAGTTGAAACCAAGTTATTAAATAAATTATTTTAGGTTCAATATTTAATTAAAGCTAAAATTAAAATGTGTAAACAATTGAGGAGGAATTAATTTAGGCTTAATATATTTAAGAAATTAAACATAACATTTAAATACTTAAATTTTAAGTCAAGCATGCCATGCAATATTCTATACTAAATTAATTTGTCATTCATTAAAAATATATATAATGAGTGTATTAAACCTTAAGAATTTAAAATGCAAGATTAAAACACTATTATACCATGCAAGAAGTAGTAATACTATTTGGTTAAGACAATTCAAAAAATTGTAGTAAACCTCATTCAAATTTACCACTAAATGGTTTTATAGTGTATTCATTTCCTACTTTTAATCTCCATAATTATGGGTAATACATGCACCATAATTCTCTTTGAAGCTACTCAACTCCTTTATGCTAGCAAATAACGTGAATTACAGCAAGAAAATGAGCAAAAAAAATCGGCAGCCAAGAAAGCTAGAAACAATTTGAATCCATTCAACTCCTTCACATGTAACTCCCATTTTAATGTATATTATGGTCCTTTAACACCACTTATAACATTTCCTCTTCCTTACCCACATATCCTACACTCATATGCTAGAAAAAAATCAGAAGGAAACAGCTGAGAAATCGTGAAAAACAACAGCAGCAATAAACAAGAGAATAAGAAACAATTCAAACTCCTTCAATTTCTTGACTTGTAACTCCCAAACTAAAGGCATATAATGGCACCGTTAACACCTATTATATTGTTCACCTTCATCACCTACATTCCCCACAACCTCAGCTTCGAAAATTAGCAGAAAACAGCAGCATAGAATCGAGTGAAAGGCAGCAGGAATAAGAAAAGAGATTCAACTCCGCTCCGCCGCGCCGTATTCGTCGTATTGGTTTGTTTTCTTCAAAACAAATTCCAGGCTGTAGATATTGTTCTTTACTCTTCAATCAAGTCCTATAGATATTTTTAAACCATTATATAACCATGATTCAAGCTAAAACACGAAATTGATAGCAAGTTGCCAAGCAAAATCTGTACAGATTTTCCTAAACTTTTTTGTTTTCAACTTCACGGGTTTGCTAAGTTTTGTTGATTTCAGGATGTTGCTCGGTTCCAGGCTTCCATGGCTGCTTCTAGGAATGTTTTAGAGTGTGTTGGGGTGTTATTGGTCCATTGGTTTACATCCATACACGCACAAACAAAGATATGACAGCAACATTTTTATGAGCACAGAATTTTGGGTTCACAGTTTCTGTCATTGGATTGTTTAAAGGGGTGTTCGAATCTTGGCTGTCCTAGGGACTGTAGCCATGGTTAGAGCCCTTCCTTATCATGTCTAGGACGTGACCAAATCATCTTTTCAACGCTTGTTTCATAGATCCCTCAGATTTTTACAGAAACATGACAAGTGCTCTTCGGTTTTCAAAATCTAATTTTTGGTGTGAGTAACTTTCGGTTTTGGAGATGTTGGATGAATTGTGGTTGGATCCTAGCCCATAGCCATGGTTTATACAACACTCCATCATGTCTAGATCGAGCCATGGTCGCTCAAATGGCCATTGGAACGATACAAGACAACAAAACAATGCAATACATCACACTATACAGAAAGTGGCTCTCTCGGTTTTGAGCTGTGAGTGTCCTAGGTGTTTGCTTAGTTTGTGGTTGGCTTTTAGCCCTTAGCCATGGTCCAAGCCATGCCTTAGGATGTTGGTAAGAGTCACTAGTTGGTAGTTCAAGCCCCAATGGCCATTAGTTTCATAAATTGATCAAAACAAGCACAATAGTTGCTGCTGCTATTTCTGGTTTTTGACAGCAACTTGAGCTTCGGTTTTGGAGGTGGTTTGAGTTTTGGGTTGTCTTTTAGCCTATGGCCTTGGACTGGACACTACCTTAATGAGTTAGTAAAGTCGTGTTTTTGGCCGTTTGTAATTTGGTCGAGTTTAGAGATCGTACGAGATTTTACGGTGAAAGGTGCCAAAATGACTCTCGAAAGAGTGTTTTATGTTTTTGGATTCCTTTCGCCCATTTTCATGTTTTACAGTTATTATGCATATTTTTCAGTATATTAGGGGTATTTTTAATCATGGTTAAACGTCGGTTTAATGTTGGTTCGGGTTAATACGAAGCCATGATTTAAAATCAAGTTGTTGATTCTAATCGTCTCGTTTTTGGTTCTATTGTTAAGTTTTGGTCAAGATGTGAATATTTGCACGTGTTACATATTAGAATTAGGTTGCAGCAAGCCTGAGAGCTATCCAACTCATCCGGTAAAAATAAGGTTTTAATTATATTACGTGCATAAAAATATAAAATGTTTATTTTTGAGATATATGTGATATGTCTTGTGGCCATCTTATGCTTATGGGTTTGGAAGTCGATAGGCGCAACCGAGGACCTCTCCACCCGGTGACTTACGACCGGTTATGATTATGTATGGATACGGACATCAAGTCCAAGGGCTGTGATTGATCTCTACCGCCCAGTATACTGTAGTTTAGTCTGATCAGGCGCTTACGTTATGTTATGGGCTACTTGCTTAGAAACATTATCTCTACCAGAAAATTATGATATGATATGACAGAGCTCTATCGAGCAAAGCTTTTATGTATGATTTAAAGATATGTACGTAGTTATAATTATTCATGACACGATTTTCACCTTGTGCTTTACGATACCATATTTTTACGTTGCATGCGATTTTATGATATATTTATTTGGTATTCACGATATATACATGTTGAGTCTTTAGACTCACTAGACTTGATTGTTGTAGGTATTGATGAGGTCGAGACTGCGGGCGGAGACCAGTGAGTTATCTTGGGGCAGCAGTAGTAAACTCGAGGACCTCACATTTTAGTTTATGCACGTTTTATCGTTCAAGCTCGATTTTAATGNCTGGGAAGTTTCCCAGGGTGCGTGTGAGTGAGGACATAAGCACGCTGGAAAGACTCGTCTTGGTACAGTGAGGACAGTCGTCGAATCTGGGGCGTTACAGTTGGTATCAGAGCCGACCTCTCTTAGTACGGTGTGGTTCGGGGACGAACCAAGCGGAAGCTGGTGGGCATGTGAGGCCCGGGGCCGAAGAGGGCGGGGGGTGATCGCCGGTGCCATCAGTTGCACGGACAATGAGCGGCTCCTGGCAGGCTTCTAGGTGGAGGGAACATGAATGAACCGATCCCACACGGGAATGAGAGGGATTCCGAGACTGTTCAATGTAATGGACTGTACAGTTGAAGAGGGCTTAAAAGATTTGATTTGTACTACTCATATCACGAAGGTGCATCTTCTTTTCGGTAGCTCATCACATAAGAACTCCAAAGTTAAGCGTGCTTGACTTGGGAAAATTCTGGGATGGGTGACCTCCTGGGAAGTTTCCTAGGGTGCGTGTGAGTGAGGACATAAGCACGCTGGAAAGACTCGTCTTGGTACAGTGAGGACAGTCGTCGAATCTGGGGCGTTACAGTTGGTATTGTAATGCCCATGGGCTGTTCCCGTTCCAACTGGCGGGAGTCGGTTATCCCATGGCCCATTACTCAATGACTCCTCCAGCCCAGGCACTGGAGTTTGTACCTCCCCAAACTCGAACCTAATCTTTGCCCATGGGCTGTTCCCGATCCAACTGGCGGGAGTCTGTTGTCCTATGGCCCATTACTCAATGACTCCTCCAGCCCAGGCACTGGAGTTTGTACCTCCCCAGACTCGAACCTAAGATCTCCTGGACATATAGATACTTATCTCAAGTCTGGTACCAATTGAGCTACTTAGGACNAAGTATCTATATGTCCAGGAGATCTTAGGTTCGAGTCTGGCGAGGTACAAACTCCAGTGCCTGGGCTGGAGGAGTCATTGAGTAATGGGCCATGGGATAACCGACTCCCGCCAGTTGGATCGGGAACAGCCCATGGGCATTACAAAAAAAAAGGCGCTTTTTTATTGTAATGCCCATGGGCTGTTCCCGATCCAACTGGCGGGAGTCGGTTATCCCATGGCCCATTACTCAATGACTCCTCCAGCCCAGGCACTGGAGTTTGTACCTCGCCAGACTCGAACCTAAGATCTCCTGGACATATAGATACTTAGCATGCCTTCCCATACTCGGTTCACCTCCTCTCCACACCTTTAGGCTAAGTTTTATTTCTGATTTAAGGGTTGTTTTTACTATTTAATTTATCATTGTGAGGTTTTGTTCTTGAATTTAATATTCTTGATATTCCAAGTATTTGTCGATTTATGATTTAATTATATAAATATTGTACATTGATTAATCTGACAATTTAATTTGTTGTATGATTTTCTAATGCTAACCATGAATTCAGTGATCCGTAATTGTCATGAACGATTGGTACATGAGTAGCGATAGATTAGATGTGTTGTGCTATCATAATATATTTAATCTAAATAAATCAACGAAACTCGATCTATCAATTGCAGCTATCTCGGTTGCTATATTTTAGGATTAACTGTTTTCACAAAACGGAAATGCTATTTTTAATTAATATGGAACGCTATCGTGCCCAGTTAATTATTAATAAGTTTTGACGGGATGCTGGGTTCGGTCAATTAATTTAGGAAAACACAAGAATTTTAGCGGCTATCTCTATAATTATAAGGTTAATTGCTTGGAACAACTTGAATAAATTATTTGTCTGCCGATGAACAGTGATATAATCAAATGGTAGAACTTCTTTGAATCAGATCTTTCTCGTATTAAATTTTTCATTTTATTCTAGTTGATTAATTATCATTTAAATTTATTGTTTTCTTTTCTTGGATAATTTAGTTTAGTAGTTTATTTAATTCACATACAAAAACCCCACTTTTAATTGCATTTTGCTCGAAAGAAATCATCCCCCGTTCGCTGTGGATTCGACCCTGCTCATCATTACACTAATTTTACTTAGAGAGTATGAATTTAAGTTTGGTGGCACAACGACAGCACACCATATACACCGATGCATCTAAGCTCGGGTTAGACGCATTGTTGATGCATCACGGTCTGGTTATAGCTTATGCTTCCAGGCAGTTGAAGGTGCACGAGAAGAATTACCCGACTCATGATCTAGAATTTGCCGCTGTTGTCTTTGCGTTGAAGATTTGGAGACACTACTTGTATGGCGAGAAATGTCAAATATTTACTGATCACAAGAGTCTCAAGTATTTCTTCACGCAGAAAGAATTAAATATGAGACAGAGACGGTGGTTAGAATTGGTGAAAGACTATGATTGAGATATTAGCTACCATCCAGGGAAAGCTAACGTCGTGGCAGATGCCTTGAGCTGAAAAGTTGCAGTTGTAGCACAGTTTTCAGTACAGAGACCTCTTCAGTATGATATTCAGAGGTTTGGCCTCGAGGTTTATCGTAAGGGCAGAGCTCCGAGGCTGTCTAATCTGACAGTCCAATCTTCTTTATTAGATCGAATACATAGAAGACAACCTTCAGATGAGCAATTGCAGAATTAGAGACTGAAGGACGAAGCCAAGGGCAGTGTACTCCACTCAGTGTCCGATGGTATTGTAAGATACAGAGGTAGAATGTGGGTGCCTAATATTGATTCCCTCAAAGAGGATATTCTGTCAGAGGCACATGCATCTCCGTATTCCATTCATCCCGGAGGTACCAAAATGTACAAGGATTTACAGGTTCTATATTGGTGGCAAGGCATGAAGAGAGACATCCGCCGATGCGTATCAGAATGTCTCACTTGCAAACAAGTGAAAGCTGAACATCAGTGGTCAGCAGGGATGCTTAAGCCACTCCCTATCCCTGAGTGGAAATGAGAGAATATCACTATGGACTTCTTTGTTAGGTTACCGAGGTCAGTCACAGGATCCAATGCCATCGGGGTTATAGTGGATCAACTCATTAAGTCAGCGCACTTCTTGCCAGTGAAAACGACTTTCTCCATAACTCAGTAAGCGGAGCTCTATATCAGGGAGATCGTTCGATTGCACGGAATCCCAGTTACTATCGGGTCCGACAGGGACCCAAGATTCACATCGTCTTTTTGGAAGAGTCTACATGCAGCCATGGGGACGAAGTTGCTCTTCAGTACAGCTTTTCACCCTCAGACAGATGGCCAGTCTGAGCGAGTGATTCAGATTTTAGAAGATTTGCTGCGAGCTTTTGTGATCGATTTCCATGGAAATTAGGAATAGAAACTACCTCTAGTGGAGTTTACATACAACAACAGTTTCCAAGCATCTATAGGTATGGCTCCCTACGAGGCATTGTATGGAAGAAAGTGCGGATCACCGATTCATTGGGATGAAGTCGGTGAGAGATCAGAACTTGGTACAGAGATTTTTCAGCAGACTGCAGCTGTGGGGATCAAGATCCGAGAGAGGATGAAAACCGCCCAGAGTCGCCAAAAGAGTTATGCTGATAAGAGAAGAAGGGATCTTGAGTTTGTCGTTGGTGATCACGTATTCGTAAAAATAGCACCTACGAAGGGTGTTATGAGATTTGGGAAAAGAGGCAAGCTGAGTCTGAGGTTTATTGGGCCGTTCGAGATTCTTGACAGAGTTGGGACATTAGCTTATCGTGTTGCCCTTCCGTCGAATTTGGCCGGGGTACACAATGTGTTCCACGTCTCGATGTTGAGGAAGTACCGAGCTAATTCTTCGCACATTTTGAGTTCTGAGCCGGTGCAGTTGGCTCCAGATGTGTCATATGAGGAAAAACCTGTCCAAATCCTAGACAGACAGGAGCGTAGACTTCGGAACAAGGTAATCAAGCTGGTCAAAGTCTGGTGGCTAAATCAATCAGTAGAGGAGGCCACTTGGGAGACGGAAGCAGACATGAGGATTCGCTATCCGGAATTGTTTGGTAAGATTTAATTTCGAGGACGAAATTATATAACTGGGGGATGAAAGGTAGAGCCCAAAATCAGTACTCGTAAAACCAATGTATTTATTTATTGTTAAATCATTTATTTAATTTTTAAAATGATTTTAGCGATGCGTGTTTTATGAAATTGCATTATTTTAAATTATTGATGTTTATGTGATGCACGTTAAAATATATTCTCGAGTTTCATGTTTCAGGCGATTATTCAATGCGGGATCGAGGAAAAGAGACTGGTTACGATTTTGGCATTTTTAAAATGTGGTAACTTTTTTTAAGTTAATATTTGGGGCGTTTTAATTAATATATTAAGTTTCAGCATTTTAAAAGCCTAAATTATTTATTTAGGAATTTTATAATTTTAAAACTTTTAAAGTTTTGACACTTGTGCAAGTGATTTTAAATTTAGAGATTTTTATTATAATTAGGGGAGAGATAATATTTTTAAATTAGTTGCTAATTACTAATTAAGCAAATTATTTCCCTAATTTACTACCTAAACACACTTACACACCTATTTTCACACACACTTACACGACACAACACACACACGTAATTCAATTCAGATTTTAATATTTTGGAGAAGATAAAACTTAGGGTGCTTGAAAAACAGCAGCCTCCCCATTCCCTTCAGCATTCCAGCAAATTTTCGTGAGTTTTATTGCAAGATTATAGTGCCACATTCGTTCCGGATCAACCTCGCATCTTTCCCCGCTTCGGTATCGTCGTTCGGTAACGTTAAAGATTTAAAGGCATGTATATTTTTTCGTTTATGCATCGATCTCGTCATATTATGCGCTGTGTTTTTTATTATGTGTGAAAATACATGTGTGATGTGCATAAGTTTGAACAATTATGTTTCGATCACTTTTGAAACCGTTATTGGGATCTCGAATCACCTTTTTGCTGTTGTTTTAAATACTGCGACTTTTCAGTCACTTTTCTGGAAAAACTTTCAAAATATGAAACGTAGAATTTTTTGATACCTTCGATTTGATATAAATTTAAAAATATTTGGATAAGAATTGACTGAGATATGATCATTTTTGTGAGACTGCTCAAACTGCGTTTTCTGAAAAATTATGTTTTTGATGTGTTCTTGAAGTTTTATTGTTGCAGGCTTCGTTGGGAAACAACGGGTGATCGTTGTTGCATTTAGGTATGCTTAGTATGATGTTGGGTTGGTATTTGGTATGCTGGTTAGTGTCGATAGGCACTTGTATTCATTAGAAGCCGTAGGAACCGATTCGGCGTAAACTTCTGTGTTTTTGAGTTGTGTTGTGTTGTAGGTTGGATGTCGTTGTTTCGGGGTGTTTGTACCGGTGTTGCCAATGTAGGAGCAACCTAGGACGGGTCTCGAGGTGTCGGTTCACAGTCCTTACAATCGAGTTTAGAATGTTAAGCGACACATGTATTGAATTTTCGTGGGTTTTCTTTTACCGAGGATACACGGACCCCTACACGGACCCTGGCGAAGGGTCCGTGCCCTTGTTTCTTTCGACTTGTCAAAATTTCGAGCCTACACAGACCCCTAGATGGACCCTAGCACAGGGTCCGTGTCGTCACTCCTTTTCGAGCATTTCTTTTGTGAGCCTACATGGACCCATACACGGACCCGGGCACGGGGTCCATGTACTTCATGTTTTGGGAAAATTTTATTGGTTGTTTTGGGGTGTCATATCATGGTTTAGTATGATGATTGAAAGAGGTCGAGTCCCAAGTAATTTAGAATGTCGTAAGCTATTTATGCACTTTGGTGGTGAGCTTGATTACCTACGTCTAAGCTATGCAAGATAAGTATTTAAATTCATGTTAGTATGTGTAGCAGTGGCCCCAAGCGAGATCCAACGAATCCATCAACGCCAAGTAAGTATGTTCGACGTGCAAAGAAAATACTTTTAATTTTTTGATGTATGCTAAATGTCTTGTGACAAAATTTATGTATGGGATTGGAAAGCGGTAAAGTATGACCAGGGATCAATCCATCCCGTTAAATTATGAACGGGTTTAGATCAGGATTGGAAAGCGGTAAAGTATGACCAAGGACCAATCTACTCGTTAAATTATGAACGGGGATCTCATGTATGTGGTAGTGGATCTTCCCTGTCAACGCAGTACTGTGGTTTAGTCTGATCAGGCGCATTTATGTATGGGTCACTTGCTTTGAAACATGTCTCTATGCAAAATGATGAAGTTTATGTAAGTTCAAGTATGTACAAGTATGCAAGCATGATTAAGAAGAGTTTCACGTTATGACACGTCTATGTATGTACGTAAGTTCAAGCTTTTATATGCAAGTTCAAGTTTCAGTATGTACGTCCTATTTTAAAGTTGCATGAGATTTTATTACGTATTACTTATTATTTCCAGTTTATACATGTTGAGTCTTTAGACTCACTAGACTTGATCGGTGTAGGTGAGGATGAGTTAGAGGCGAAGAGGGGTGGGGACCAATGAGCTGGCTTTTACTGAGCGGGAGGCTAAACCCGAGGATCCCTATGTTTTGAAGTTTTTATGCAATGATCAAAGTATTCTGATTTATGTTCTGGTTTTGAGATTGTAAGCAAATAATTTTGGCAAATTTTACTATGAGATCTTTGGTGCAACTACCATGGGATGAACAGTTTGTTTTATCGAATTCTTTTGAAGGTTCACGATTTATTTAGGAAAATTTTTATTTTTCCGCAAATTTTAAAGTAGTTAAAAGTACGGTACGTCACACATATGACGTAAGGTAATGCTTAGATTAAGTATGTTCATTATTCCTTTTATGGTTTATTATCGTTTGAGATATATGATATAATGGTGATGGTTTATGGCTTCAAGTTATGATATGAATGGTAATGAATGATATAAAATGGATAGAGGATGGATGGGTAGAATAGAAAGTTGATCTTGATTCAATTAGGTAATGGAAATGCAGAAACGGTATAAAAACTGTGGTAGTAGTTGTGGTTTTTTGCATAATGATTAGTATATTGATCCAAAAGGTTTGTGGCCACTTCGATTTGAAAGATAAGATATAAGGCTATAACTTTCATGTTTTGAGTTTTTTTCAAATCATTAGGAAAGACGAGCCAAAAGTGGCCCGAAGTGTATCGTGTGTTTCGTCGTTACTACACTGACACCTGTTGGGATAATGAGCATAAAGTTTTACTCATATCTTTAAATGACAAGAAACCAATTGGAGATGCAAGCAAGACATAGAGCTACAACTTTCATGTTTACCAATTTTCAAATTATTAAGGGAAGAGGCATTTTTGAAGCAACCTTTGTTGTAGCTGTGCGCAGAGCGCGCCTGAGCGGCAAGATTTGACCGTCCGAGCACGCCCAGATCTGTATTTTTGGTTTTGGACAGTAAGGTCTGCTCTAGGGAGGTAAGATATGAACTATCATCCCTATGTATTGTTGTATTATGATTCTTGATGGATGATATTTAATGATGTTTCAACGTTTATGAAATGAGGAGGATAATGTTTTCAACAAAATGAAATTGAGGCTACATTTTATGTTTTACAATAAAATGATATATATATGTATATTGCTAGTATTGATTCGATTTGTTGAGTTTTATACTCATTCCACTTATGTTCATGTGATGCAGGCACATGTAAGAAAGACTGATCATCCCTGAGTTGTTGAAACGAGAAAAAGGGCATATGCCAAACTTTGGAGACAGTGTTTGGATGCTATTTTTGATGTGTTAAGCTTTGAGTTATGGGAAAACAATGAAAATCTTGTTTTGTATTTGAATTAGAAAGATGTGTAGATACTAGATTTACTGGTATCTGATGTTTACGAAAATCTTTTGCATGTGTTTTATGTGTTGCATGAAGTAGGTGGCATGTCCTAATTGCGGGGAGATGCTGCCCAAATTTTTTCAAAATTACACTTTTTCTCCAAATTATATTTAAAAGCTTCCGCACTAATTATGCATTTTAGTCACGAGTGTTACATTTGTTGATATCAGAGCTTAGGTTTCCGGACCAATGATTTGGCATATGACTTCCTCTGCTGTCGACAATTCGGTATGTATATACCTACATTATTTGATATAATATGAATGTGTAGCCTCAATAATTATGATATGTAATGTGTGGAATGGTTTTAAACTAATATGTATTATAGGATCATGCCGCCTAAACCTAAAGCATCAGAAAGGGAGGATAGTTCATCTAGAGTGGTTGATTAATTTTGAAAGTTACTGTTAGAGTATGTGCTTGTCGAGCCAAGTGTTCGGCGAGGGTTCACATTGAAACTCTATGTATGAACAAAATTTATTTTAATTATATTCGAAATTATTGTTTTGGCACATCTTTATCTGTATATCATGCTAGTTGCATAGATAAAGTCGTTGAATATACAAATAGTAGAAAGAATATGAGATGCTCATATGATGAGTATCATGAAACTCATATTTGGAATACTGTATATTCTAAACAGTTCCTAGTCGATTCAGCCGCCGTTAATAAGGATAAAGGCCGCTAGAGTTTGAGACTAGTATATGTGATGTGAGTACCATGCTTCATTGGTAGGGAAAATTGTGATATCCGAGCATGCAGAAAGGTGCTCCTTATAGAGTGCACTGATCAACCTTCCATAAAGGTTATGGACTTTCCAAGTGGTTCTCACTTATCGAGTGGAAACGTCCTAGTTTATGGTTGTACACCATTAGTCTTTATGACTCGGACAACATTGAGACTTTATATGCTATCATTGCACTTTGATTTGTTTACCGACTATTATGGGGTCATCATGTGGCAAGGTTGGGTGTTTTGTCGAAACATATAGGGGTCGATGCATTGTAGTCGGGGATTCACCGCTTACCTTCGGGTATGGATATCCTATGTGATCTTATGTGTATGTAGTTTGAAATCTCTGATCAGAGTATTGTTGGTAATTAAGAAAGGGGTTTCTTAGATTACCCCATCGATGCAACTACGACATGACACATAGTATCGATTCTTTGACAACTCTCGATATACCAATAGTTGTCGAATCGGTCGGGATATATGAGATGAAGGGACCGTACTATACGCTAACCATAATGGAATGGTTCTTGCAGGCACTATCATTTGATACCTAGGGAATCATATAAGAGATACTGCTAGGCGTTTAACATGATTGGTTGGGTACTATCAGACTTGAATTCTGACGTTTTTATTATCAAGGAATTGATAATTAAGAATGGAGCAACTGTGGTATGCTCATTTAAGGACATGTTTAGTCCTGAATCACATAGATATGTGAACTCACTGCTAGTTGAATCATTGAACCATTGAGGATCACACAAGTACTAACTTTCTAGATCTCGTTGAGAAGAAAAATAGTTCAATGTGTTGAACGGCTTATAAAAGAGTTTATAAGCGTAAAGAAAAATAGAAGTATGACATCTATAAGAGAATTATGAGAATGTAACTTTTAATTTGTGGAAGTGTTCCTAAATTAAAATTTGGCTCAAATAAACAATGTATTTGGAAATTGTGATTTTCATAAACATTGTTACAAGATAAAAGTTTGCTCAAATAAATAATGTATTTGGAAATTGTTATTTTCATAAACATTATTATGGACTAAATTAAATTAATTCAAGTGTTGAATTAATTAAACACTAGTGGACCTAGTAGAGTCCAAATAATTAAATTAATTGAAGTTTTGAATTAATTAAATAACATTGGGCCTTGTAGAGCCCAATTAAAAATAATTATTCAACTAGTGGGCTTGAGTAAATTCAAGTAAGATTTTATTTATCTCAAATGTGTTTGAGATATTAAAATAGTCTATGGGCTTTGTACATGTTACAAACCCAAATAGCATGCATGAGGAGGTGAAAATTTGGGAGACAATTTTTTCAATAAACAAGGCACGTCTCTCACATGCACTTTAATTTTTTCAAGCACCAAGAAAATTTTTTTCTTCTCTCCTTTCCACCCCTTGGCCGAAACTTCCATCCCATTTTCTTAAGATTTTTTGCTTCTTCAATTTGTTGAAAAATCATACACTTTTCAATGAAAAATACTCTACTTTTTTTAGTGTAAGTGTAGAGTAGATCTTCCTAGTTAGTGGTGGACCTAATTTGAAGGAGAAAATCCATTTGAGCAAGGTGTGCTCTTGGAAGCTTGTAGATTATCTACATTCAAGAGCTAAATTGTTTACAACTTAGTTGGAGCCAATAATCAATTCTTGTGACTGATAGGTAAAAATTCTAAAGACACTATGTATGATTTTGTGTTTATTTGTTATTTGCTACACATCTAGTGGGGTGCTTGGTTTTTTCATTTCAAATATGATTTTCGAAACTTCCGTTGCGCATTCGGACACCCGTAACCGATCCCCTTTCAAGTGGTATCAAGAGCTTATGTTACTTTTTGTGTAGCAAATACTTGATATTCTATTGAGGACAATTTCTAATAGCATGAAAAAATTCGTCACAACAAATCGAGGACCAATCAAGGGCTGTTTTTGGGCAACATGTTGCTGCCCGAAGGCAGCCCCGAAACGCCCCTACAAGTTTAATAAAAAAAAAGTTTTTGTTGGCAGAAATCCCACGACGGAGTAGAGTTTCCAAAATTATTTTTGGAATATCAAAGTGTCATGGGCCTTGAGTTGTTGGACCATTAGATGGTTGACATATTTTGTGAAATTAAAATGGGCAAAATATTTTTGGTGAAAAATGTCTTATTGGGCCCTTAAGTTTAAATATACAAAATTTGTATATATTTTCTCATAAAATATGTAACGCTCCGAAAATTTAAAGGTGCACGCGAACCACATGCATGCAATTATTAAATTCTTTTGTATTTTAATTAAATATTTTAATTGCATAAATTAATTATATTGTGCATATTTACATGTTTAAAATATACTTTTCTACATGGTTGCATTAAAATATATTTAAGGTTATTCGAGTTGCGATCGATGAACGGAGACCGATGGCTAAAAAAAATAAAAAATGTTTTATTAAATAATTGTTTTTAATTATTTAAAATATGGGTGATGCTTTTTCTTATTTTTGAAAATAAGGGGTTTTGAGGTAATTTTATACGCCGGGACGTAATTTTTATCGATGTTGGTTTTTCAACAAAAATACGAACTTGTGGGCAACCCGGCTAATAAATTCACAAAATTTTCTACTCACAATTATTTTAATATTTTAATTAAGCACTAATAGGCCTAATTACTCACTTAATGGGCCAAAGCCATATTAGTGGCTTAATTAAGTATTTAATATACAAAGTTTATTCATTAACCTACATAACACACGCCCACTTTCCCTTCACGTTCAAACTCTTCTCTCCAACCAAAGTTACACGGCACACACAAGTTAGAATTGAGAGGAAAATTTGAAAAGTTTCAAGAAAATTTCTAGCCAAGGATCTTCGTCGCCGTTCTTCAATCGCCAACCGTTTTTCGTGCATAAAATACGCAAAGGCACGCCATAATTCTTTCCTTCAAACATCATCATACCATATTTTGATTTATTTCATGTTTTGACTGAAAAATCAAGGACCATGATAATTATTTTCGAAATTGCATGCACATGGGTTCTAAACTTGAGTTTTGTTTACCAAATCATGTATTTGTATTGTGTAAGGGGATGCCATGATATAGGCTATGATCAAACAACGTTTTACATTATTTTAGAGCCTTAGAATATCGCTAAAAATGATGCAACGTACAACAGAAAAGCTGGAACCACTTCTCACGATTTGGGGTGTCAAGGATTGGTTTATGGGTTAGGTGTTGCATGGCATAGCTTGGGTCATAGCTGGGTCTTGGTTTGGGTCAGGGGAAGAGTCCTAGCCACGCTAGGACTCGAGACCAGGGGCTGGGAGAGTCCTTGCCAAGAAGGACTCCACCCGAGAGCATCAATGAGGCTGCGCAGAGGTGCTGTTGCGCAGGGAAGAAGGGGCTTGGCCTGCGGGTTCTGGGCTCGGCTAGGTCGACTCTTTGGGGTCCTAGGAGGGTTCTTAAGGGCTGGGCCAAGTGCTGTGCGGCTGGGTTGCTGCAGGCGTGAGGAAAAAAAAGATGGAGCCGTGAGTGGGCATGGAAAACGCGCAGGTTGTTCCTTGGATTCAGAAGCTTCGCTGCTGGGTTACAGGCTTTGTGATGGTCTGGGCATGGTCTGGACGTGGTCCAAGGGAGGTTAGGGTCATGGGTGGTTGGTGGTTAAGGGCTGGTAGAGTCCTAATGCAACTAGGAGTCCTAGATAAGCTAGAAAGCACTCACGCACATGTACATGCAATCTGGTCTGTAGTTCAGCATGCTTTTTCAGCAGGTTAGGGTCATGTTTTTGGGCTGGGCTTGGTCAGTAGGGTCCTTAGGTTGGTTGGCTAGGTTTTGGCTCAAGGTGGCTCGGGCGTGGCTTGAGTAAATTAGGAGATGGCTCGGTGTGTTCGATAAGGTGTCAATTTCAAATTTAATTAGACTAAAATTGAATCCATGGATCCACAGGGGTGGCTCATGACTTGGAATGGTATAATAAATAATAAAAATGCTTTGTTTAAAATTTGTGATCAAAATAATGAGTTTTGAATTTATTCGGGATTTAATCGCCGCACGTAACGTTAATTAATGAATTAATTAAAAAACCTAGTTTATGCTTCATAAAATTATGAAAAATTATATTTAAGCTCAAATAATTATTTAAAGTCTAAATTTTTAATTTGGGAATTTTATATTAAGTTTTGGTTTAATTCGGGATTAAAACGCATTAATACGTCACATTTAAAGATTAATTTAAAAGTCCTCGATTTAGGCAAAATAAGAATTTGAGAAAATTTATGTAGGCTTAAATAACTATTTGGGACATGTTAGAGTCAATAAAATAAAGAAAAAGTAAAAAACGTGAAATTTTACGTCTAGGGGTAAAACGATCTTTTACACCTAGAAATTAGTATACGTCATGACAGTGTCCTGAATGCTGTTTTATATGCTAATATGATTATTTTAAATGGTTATGAATTTTTATATGTTAAAATATGTAATTTAATTGTTTATGGATTTAATATGTTAAAATGTTTATGTTTATAGATTTTTAGGATTTAATATGTTAAAACGTTTGTTTTAAAATGTTTATGAAATTTTTATACGTCAAAATGTTATTTTAAATGTTTATGATATTAAAATGTTATTTTAAAACGTTTATGGCTTTTTATGATTTTTATATGTTAAAATGTTTATTTTAAATATTTATGATTTAAATGTTTATTTTAAACGTTTATGATGTTAAAAAGTTTATGGATGTTTATGATTTTAATATGATAAATTATTATTTTTAAATGTTTATGAATTTTTATTGTTTAATTTGGACATTTAAAAGATATGTTGCATGCTTGGTTTATAAAGAAAAAACGATACGTATATGCATGATTTTTATTAAGTGATGATAACATGTTGAAGGACGTGAAGGGATTGTGACTAAATATGTTGAAAATATCGTGAGGGTTATGGTCCCAGTGGGAGCCCGACGATCGTGTTTCCATTAATACGAATACGAATACGAATACGTGATACGAATACGAATATGTTAATACGTTGGCCAAGGCCCAGTTGACGGGTGAGAGTGTCGCTGGAGTCCCCGCCTCCCAGTACTGTGGTTTTCTCTAGATGGATCTATCGCCCAATACGATTAAGAATACGAGTCACAATCACGATCGGAATTCAACGAACACGAATATGAATATGAATACGAATATGTTGATATGGACATGAATATGTTGAAATGGATATGAATATGTTGATATGAAAGTGTTACGAAAATGTTTATGAAAAAGTTTATGAAAATATTCGAAGTGGATGCATCACTATGAAAATGTTTATATTTAAAGTTTATGCATCATGAAAATGTTTAAGAAAATGGTTTTGTTTAAAGTTTCTTCATCTTCATGAAAACGATATTTTAAGTACAAGTATTTTTCACTGTTGCATGTGATCTGTATTATGTAGTACTTGTTATCAAGGATATGACGTGTTGGGTCTTTAGACTCACTAGGTGTGATTGATACAGGTGATTATGATGTTAATGTTATGGAGGTCTTGATGGTTGACTTTGCTGGATTGAAGGTGCACATAACACGAGGACCGACGCTAGTTTTCCGCACTACTTATGATTAATGATTTTAAGTTATGTTAAAGATATTTTTACGACTATTTACTTATGTTTATGTGTGGTTTTTGAGAGGTTATAGTATGAGCTATACTTTTCAAATAATGTTTTTAGGTTGGTAAAAAGTTTAACGATTTTATGTTTTAAACTATTTCCTTTGGATTTTTAAATGTTAGTTGGTTGTTTTTAAAATGGTGCAATGTATTTTTAAAGTATATATATATATATTTTCCAATCGATCGAATTGTGAGAAGTTTAAAATTTTTTTTCTAGCACGATTTAACAAAATGAATAGCAGACGTTTCATTACATATGTCACATAACATGCTCATATAAAAAAATGAAATAAATATATATAATAAACAGTCATCTTCCTAAAGAAAATCTAATTACTTTTTATTTTTACACATGCGGGATATCATTTTGGTCATTCCCTTCGAGAGCCTATCTGATGGAGCGAACTTCAAGAGACGAACTCCAGAAATTATTTGTAAAGATAATGTCTTCTTCATCTCAAGTTCAACTTCTTTCTCCCATCTCTTAATCAATGATGACTTCAACTCATCAAGGCAGATCATTGATCCCTTTTGGCTAAGTATGTCATCGATTATGCTCTTCCAACGTCCAGCTAGAGAATCTTTTAATAGTCCAACTATTATATCATGTTCAAAATGATGACCCAAATGCATTAGATATAAACGTTTGCTATCCCAAACTTTAATATGTTGAGGCAAGGTGTGTGTGGGATCCATTTTATAATGCTTAAACATGTGATACTTTTCTATTCGTTCCGGAGCTCTTTGAACTTTAGCTGCTCTCCGGAGGATACATAGAGTGTGTTTAATCCTTGCCATATCTTTAAGAAGAGGGCAAATATTAAATTGGACACAAAGCCAACCTTAATATTTAAGATTCAAGATGAAATTTTTTTCATACATGATAACAATCTCTCATTCTCAATATTATTGACAAGCAATCCTTTGATATTAAACACATGAAACTCTTATTGTGGATCAAACGGTGCTCCTTCGAAGCAAGATGAAAACATGGTTCAATGATGTTATATTCAGATGAAACAAGCTTTGGAATTTTATAATCACCTGAAACAAGCCGTGAGTCTCATGAATTGGCCAATGAAGATTCAATAGCATACGTGGTGCAAATTTTTTTTTATAACACAAAACAAAACCACCGCTTGAATATTAGGCAACAAATATATTTATTCGGAAGTCAAATTCATTTTTTTCTTTGTTCTTTGGAAAACTAAGTGACCGAATATCAGTTTCCAATTGAAACAACAAATATATCATAATCATTTGGACCCAGCATTTTCAATTAATGAAAAAAAAAATTCCGAATAAAAATAATAAATTGAAAAACAAGTTAGAACATCAATTAACATATTGCTCTGATACCAATGACGGAAATCATACACTCGAATAACGCATATGATTATCGAATAAATTCATATTTTGATTTAGGATCTTTGTAGTTGATTTACTAACCTTATTTGATAACATTAATACACTTCGATGGTCTGACGCTGTGGGGACCCGGGCTCTAACTCGATTATCTTTGGGCTTAATTGGATCTTTGCTAGAAAAAGTGGGTCAAAATTTTTTGCTTTTAACATTTATTCAAATGTATATGAAGAAGTCCAAGACATCATATAAAATACTGTCATCTTATTTAGCTGCAAATAACATTCCCATGTTCAACTACAATTAACATAATAGTGTTTAGAAATTCAGTACATGTCTAGTAAAAACAACTAGTGATCTTCTACGCCCGTGATCTCCACGCTATCTCGATCTCTCATCCTCTGCGTGACCCTGATCCTGCCCCACCTGTTGTTATGCACACATACAGACACAACAACAGCCGGAAACTCCGGTGAGAACAAATCCCAGTATAAAACATGTGTACATGTATGTCATGCAATTAAATACAGAATCATAACACATAAATCAGTAATTATGACACATTAGTGACTACAGATAAAACTCTTCGACTCTTATTCTTTGACTCGACTCATAGGGATCCCGGGGCGAATAAGACGTAACAAGTCTCCCACCTACTCTCCCAATCATGGTGGCGGTACGTCTTACTCATAGACTTCGGTCCTGTCTGTATCGAGTGTCTACAATCGGAGGAAATCTGCTCCGATGCGTCGATATCACCGAACGTCTAGTTTGGCAAGTCTGCCAATGACTCTCCTACCTTAAATGCTTGAATATAAATCGATAAACAAAGCAACAACATATAAAAAGGTAATAATCTAGTATGTGATTTTGGGAAACGCAAATCAGATCTAATTCGAGTTATGTCTTCCCGAATCAACATGCATTATACCTTCTTGTCGTATAATCTTTGTCGTAGTTGAAGTCTTAAAGCCGGAATATCAACTCTGTCAATCTTAAATCTGAAATGGCAA
>NC_133319.1:8864292-8922530 GCF_012295235.1 Primulina huaijiensis | reverse complement strand
CGAGCCTGCTGTCTAGGAGGTTGGCTCACTGTCTGGCTACCTCTATCTCTAGGCTGTGTCAATGTAGGGGCCGGCTGGAATGAATGAACAGATGAAGCTTGCCTCTCCGGCTGAGCTACAGAGCTAGATGCGCCTACACTCTGAGGCTGCTGTGTACCTCTCTGTGGACAGACCCTGGCGAAGTGGCCCTGCTGTCTGCAAATGTTGCAGCGACCCATCACGCCCTGACACTGTTCGGTGGCATGTCTACCTCCACAGGAACTACAGTAAACCCCTGTATACTCTGATCTCTGGCCCGACCCTGTCTGTCTCGGCCCACTGGAGCTCGACGAACTGCTCCCTGATTTCTTAAACTGCTTCCCCTTCACTTTCAAACTGTCTTTTCTCCCGCTGCTGCTACCACCAGTCTCGAATCTGGGAGGTGGTTGCTGATACTGACCCGAGGGCTGAGGTGGTCTAGGAGTCGGAGTGGTATAAGAAGTGCTTCGTTGCCTAAGCAACCCGGCTTCTGCTCCCTTCGCCCTGTTCAAGGCATCAGAAAAATTGTTGGGTCGTCCCGTGTTCACCAAAGTGAATATCTCCGGATTCAGGCCATTGATAAACTGATCCGCAACGGCCTCGTCATTCCCAGCAACGTGGGGAGCAAATCGGAGCAATGTGGAGAACTTAGCGACATATTCTTCGATGTTCAGCTGTCCCTGTCTCAGGTTGGCAAATTCAGCACCTTTGTCTTTTCGGTAGGAGACGGGAAAGAATCGCTGATAGAACTCTGTCTTGAACACCTTCCAAGTGACCTCTGTACCACGATGCTCCAAGGCCCTCTTTGTGGTAAGCCACCAATTCTTGGCAACTTCTTGCAGTTGATGCCCAATCAGTTTAACTCGTCGTTCATCGGTGTAGTCAAGAGAATCAAATAACATCTCGATGTCATCTAACCAGCTTTCACACTCAACTGAATTCTCTGTGCCCTTCAGTGTAGGTGGTCGGAACGACTGAAACCGCTTTAACAAGGTCTCCATCGGTGTAGCGGTCACATCCATCGGATCATTGGAAGTACTGCCCTGTTCTGGTGCCCGACCTGCTACTGGTTGCGGTACTCGTCGAGGAGGCATATCTGATTATCAAACGGATTAGTACACAATCTATATAATCTGTCTCAGCCCTCCTCTGATCATATACCTCTGATCCAGAATCGGTTCTGATTCAGTCTTTGCAATTACATGCTGTAATCAACTCAGATAACAAGACAACATGTAATAGGGAAAGCAATAAATCATGCTAGCACAACAAAAGCAAGGAAGAGACTCAATTTACCCCGCTCATTCTATTCTATCTCAGTCTAAAGGATCTATCGCTCTGATACCACCTGTTGTGGGGACCCGGGCTCTAACTCGATTATCTTTGGGATTAATTGGATCTTTGCTAGAAAATGTGGGTCAAAATTTTGCTTTTAACATTTATTCAAATGTATATGAACAAGCACAAGACATCATAGAAAATACTGTCATCTTATTTAACTGCAAATAACATTCCCATGTTCAACTACAATTAACATACTAGTGTTTAGAAATTCAGTACATGTCTAGTAAAAACAACTAGTGATCTTCTACGCCCGTGATCTCCACGCTATCTCGATCTCTCATCCTCTGCGTGACCCTGATCCTGCCCCACCTGTTGTTATGCACACATACAGACACAACAACAGCCGGAAACTCCGGTGAGAACAAATCCCAGTATAAAACATGTGTACATGTATGTCATGCAATTAAATACAGAATCATAACACATAAATCAGTAATTATGACACATTAGTGACTACAGATAAAACTCTTCGACTCTTATTCTTTGACTCGACTCATATCTAAGTCTAGGGATCCCGGTGTGAATAAGACGTAACAAGTCTCCCACCTACTCTCCCAATCGTGGTGGCGGTACGTCTTACTCCTAGACTTCGGTCCTGTCTGTATCGAGTGTCTACAATCGGAGGAAATCTGCTCCGATGCGTCGATATCACCGAACGTCTAGTTTGGCAAGTCTGCCAATGACTCTCCTATCTTAAATGCTTGAATATAAATCGATAAACAAAGCATCAACATATAAAAAGGTAATAATCTAGTATGTGATTTTGGGAAACTCAAATCAGATCTAATTCGAGTTATGTCTTCCCGAATCAACATGCATTATACCTTCTTGTCGTATAATCTTTGTCGTAGTTGAAGTCTCAAAGCCGGAATATCAACTCTGTCAATCTTAAATCTGAAATGGCAATGTATAAATGTATTCTATCAATATACAACTCAAACAAGTCTTGTACAAATCATTATTCAATCTCGGTACAATTCGACGGCATATCGGCTTGATCTTGCAATACCGATCAATTCAAATCTCAACATATATCAACAAGTCAAATTCTCAACTCATAAACAGCAAAATATACTCATTATCATCTTAAAATCTGCATATCTCAACTCATACATGCTGAAAACTGTAAAAATCGCATATTATATCCGTTTTCGATCCGGTTGCGAATATACGTTCACAATAATCATAAGAACACATAATCTCAATCATATCAAATTTCCCCAACATCTACACTTCACTTCAGGTGGGAAATAAACATGACTTACATCCTTACGAAGCTATTGAAGAGAGGAGCACAATTCTAGTCTCGGATCGAAATTTGGTTAAACGGATTTGTCACAACCAAGTGTTGAAGAGAAGAGAACAAAACTTGGAACTCTCGTTGCTGGTCTGCTGAATGAGAAATGAAGGAAAGATTGAAGACTCAGCACCTATATTGCATGGCAAAGACACATGTTTTATTTTTCACTCAACACGTCGCACCGTGGGTGCGCTTACTTCTGACCGCGGGTGCGCTTAGCTCACGGCATCCCCATCTAAAAATTCAGAAACAGCGACCGCGGGTGCGGCCCCTTTTTCACCGTGGGTGCCTCAGGCTACGGCAACCCATCCAAAATTCTAGACTCGACGACCGCGGGTGCGCTCACTTCTGACCGCGGGTGCGGTGACCCTACTGTAATTCTTCATATTTTATGAGTTACAACAGTGGGTGCGGTCTGTCTTGGACCGCGGGTGCGGTCTCTCTTTTAGTCAAAACTCTTATTTCTGCCCTTACACCGCGGGTGCGGTAGAAACTGGGGCGCGTGGGCGGTGTCTTTTCATGCAAACTTCATAATCTCATCTTATCAACCTACAATTCTTGTGCATTACACACGCCGATCACGAACAGAAAGGAATCAATTTTGCACAATCCAAATGCTTAATATTGTGATATGATTTGTGTTTATTGAAAAATTAATGTCTCGGCCTTCACTTTGCTTTCAAGAACAAAAAAAATATCTTATCTAATTTGTGTAATAGAAGTTAAAGAAAGTTATCCAACCAAAAATAACTACTCCCTCTTATAATTCAAAATCAAACATTTGAATTATTTGGGTCGGGTCGGGTTAGCCCTCATGGGCGACCTGTTAACCCATTAGTTATTTCTTACAAATTTCTACGGATTTTAATACAACCAAGTGCCTAACGACACGAAACGAAACACCAACAATCATCCCAACATCATTCTCGATATATTTAAATGCAGCAATGATCACCCATCGATGCCCAACGAAGCCTGCAATAATAAAACTTCAAGAACGCATCAATACATAATTTTCTGAAAAACGTAGTTTGAGCAGTCCCACGAAAAACACCATAACTCCCTCAATTTTTATCCAAATATTTCGAATTTACTGTCAAATCGAAGGTATCAAAAAGTTCTAAAATTTTGTGTTGAAAGTTTTCTCAGAATCAAGATCGAAAAGTCGCAGTATTTAAAAATACAGCAAAAATGTGATTTTAGATCCAAAAATGGTTTCAAAATTTATCCAACCATATTTTCTCAAACCTCTACCCAATATTCACATGGTTTTCATACAAAATACATCGCAACACATACTATGACATGATCGATGCAGGAAAAACATAATATACGTGCCTTTGGATATTTGAAAATATCGTAACGATGATACCGAAGCGGAGATGGCGCGAGGATTGATCCGGGACGAACGTGACGCTAAAATCTTTGAAGAAAACACACGAAAATTTGCTGGAAAATGGGGAGGGAAGGAGGCGGCTGCTTTAGACCCCAAGAACCCTAGTTTTCTCTTTTTAAAAATCTGAAATAAGATGCGTTGGGTGTATTGTGTGTTTTGGTGTGTGTAAAAACATGTAAGTGTGTGTAACGTGTGTGTGGGTTTTTTAATTAGGAGAAATATTGCTAAATTAACTAATTAAAATGATAATAAAAGGTTAACCCACAATAATTTTATAAAATTCTCCTTTTTAACAAAATAAATGCACAAGGTCAACTTTAAAAGTTTTAAAATTCTAAAATTCACCTAATAATTAAATTAGGCTTTAAAATGATGAAACTTAATAAATTAGTTAAAATGAACCAACCTCAACTTAAAATAAAATACCACATTTTCAATTGCAAAAATCGTCACCGGACTTTTCCCTGGATCCCACATCGAATAATCGCTTGGACATGAAACTTGAAAAACATTTTAACGTGCATCACATAGACATGAATAATTTAAAATAATGCATTTAAATAAATCATGCATGGCTAAAAACTCATTTTAAACTTAAATAAATAATTTAACAATTAAATAAATGCATGGGTTATACGTGCATTGAATTTGGCCTCTACAGTTCCTCCCCCCTTGTATAAATTTCGTCTTTGAAATTAAATCTTACCCAACAACTCCGGGTAGCGAATTCTCATATCTACCTCAGACTCCCAAGTGGCCTCCTCCACTAATTGGTTCAGCCACCGGACTTTGACCAACTTGGTCACCTTGTTCCGAAGACTACGCTCCTGTCTGTCTAGGATTTTGACAGGACTCTCCTTGTAAGACAGGTCTGGAGCCAACTGTAAACGTTCATAGCTCAATACGTGCGAAGAATTAGCTAGGTACTTCCTCAGCATTGAGACGTGGAACACATTGTGTACCCCGACCAGATTCGGCGGAAGGACAACACGATAGGCTAGTGTCCCAACTCTGTCCAGAATCTCGAAAGGTCCAATGAATCTCGGAGTCAGCTTGCCTCTTTTCCGAAATCTCATAACACCCTTCATAGGTGCTATTTTTACAAAAACGTGATCACCTACGCAAACTCGAGATCTCTCCTCCTCTCGTCAGCATAGCTCTTTTGGCGACTCTGGGTGGTCTTCATCCTGTCTCGAATCTTGACCACCACATCTGCAGCCTGCCGAACTATCTCCGCGCCAAGTTCTGCTCTTTCACCGACTTCATCCCAATGAATCGGTGATCTGCATTTCCTTCCATACAATGCCTCATAGGGAGCCATACCTATAGATGCTTGAAAACTGCTGTTGTCTGTAAACTCCACTAAAGGTAGCTTAGATTCCCAACTCCCCTGAAAATTGATCATACAGGCTCTCACAAATCCTCTAATATCTGGATCACACGCTCAGACTGGACATCTGTCTGCGGGTGAAAAGCTGTACTGAATTGTAGCTTCGTTCCCATGGCTGCATGTAGTCTCTTCCAGAAGGATGATGTAAACCTCGGGTCCCTGTCGGACACAATAGAAACTGGGATTCCGTGCAATCGAACTATCTCCCTGATATAAAGCTTCGCATACTGCGTCATGGAGAAAGTCGTCTTCACTGGCAAGAAGTGCGCTGACTTAGTGAGTTGATCCACTATAACCCAAATGGCATTAAAACCTATGACTGATCTTGGCAACTGATAAGTGCAATTTATTGTACTTTTATTACTTGTTTTTAACTTAGAATTTTGTGATTCTTGAGCAGGTTTTATGTGATTTGTTGTTGTTTTTGTTGTTGTAGTTTGGAAGCTTAGAATGAGAAATTGGAGTAGTAAAAGTGTTGAATTGGAAAGTGCAAAAGATGAAAATTTCCGAGAATAAACCGCACCCGCGCTATAAATGGCACCGCACCCGCGGTCCATGAAAAGCAATTTTAGAAATTTCTGCCGAAGCAGTACCGCACCCGCGGTACATGTTGCACCGCACCCGCGGTCTTTGTAGCTTGGAGATTAAAGTTTCCCCGAAACAAGACCGCACCCGCGGTCTGTGTTATAGCGCACCCGCGGTCGTTGACAGACAAAGTCCGGAAAATGCTGATTTTTGGTGTGCTGCGCATGGGAGTTGAGGACTTTTGTGTTTTGCGTGCAAAGACTTGCCTAGGACTATAAAAGGCTTCTATTATTTACTATCTAGGGTAGGAAGGGAGCAAAGGAGAGGAGAGGAGGCTACAAAGAAGTTCAAAGCTCAAATTCATCATTCTTAGGAGATTTCTTGCACACTTTGGAGAGAAATAACCTGCACTCCACACTCTTGTTCTAAGTTCTTCTTTCTTTATTTTTATTTGATATGTCTTGTTTAAGATTCATGTGTTGTTGTGTTGTTTGTATTATTATTATGAACTAATTCTTGTGTCTAGAGGAAAGATGGAACAAAACTAGAAACCATGTGTTGGGATTTATGAATTATGCTATATAAGTTTTCGTTATTGTTCATTTGTATTTTTCCAATCTTAACGCTTTCATTTTACTGGCCATATCTTGAATGATTCTTATGTTTATAAGTTATCACTTGGAAAAGGGATTTTATAAACAAGAAAGGGAAAAATACATCGATGGTATTTATAGAGTTCGGGAGGACATATATTGCTATTGAAGCCATTAAGAGAAATTAGTGCTTATTGTGTTAGTTAATTTTAGATTGTTGACGGGGACGTTACAATCTTTTGTTAGATAATTAGTATCTACTTAGCACTCGGAAGATGGAGTAGAGAATTTAGAATTCTTGGCTAATGAATAAGAATGACATTTATAATATAGCTACACAAAATAACACATGGTGGATAGTTGCGTGAAATCGGACCTCTAGATCTTTTATTCTATTGTTATTTGCACAATTTTGTTGTGATATTTTATTTAAATCTTTTGTCAATTTAGTTATTCTCGCAAACAAATCATTTAATCAATTTTTCTAAATAAAATTGAGACTATTTTAATTACAAGCATTAATATACATTTATATATATACTTCTCGGGGGATCGACACTTGTACTCAAAAATACATTTTATTATAACTTGACGTTGTGCACTTGCAAGCAATTAAGAAAACATGCAACAAGTTTTTGGCGCCGTTGCCAGGGAGTATTTATTTTAAATTTATATTAGTATTGTTACCAATTGGTCTTGATTTTAATTTAGAGCTGTTTTTATTAGATTATATTAAACATTGAATTGTTTTTATTTTTGTTTGATAGTGCATGCGAAGATCTCAAAATCTTGACTTGCTTATCTTTGATCCTGAGATAGAAAGAACTGCAAGAAGATTAAGAAAGGCAAGAAGAGAAGAGATTCAAGCAATGGCTGACAACAGAGATAATGAAAACCCACCTCCTGCAATACCCATCAGAGATCATTTTAGGCCGGTACTAAATGCTCATTATTCGGGCATAGCACGAGGGACTATTAATGCAAACAACTTTGAGCTCAAACCTGCATTGATAAACATGGTTCAACAGAATCAGTTTGGGGGAGCCGCTTGAAAGGGGATCGGTTACGGTGACCGGCAGCGCAACGGAAGTTTAAAATTTTTATTTTCATCAAGAAATTTCGTCCACCTTGATATATTTGTGTAACAAATACAAGAACAAACACATGTCTCATACATAGGGTGTTTGAGAGATATACCTATCAATCACAAGGATTGATGTATGGCTCCAACTAAGGTGTAAACACCTTAGCTCTTCAAAGGATGACAAATCTACAAGCTTCCAACCTTCAAAATTAGGCCCACCACCAACTAGGTAGATCTCCTCTTAATCTGCACTAGAAAACTAAGAGTATTTTCAAAGAGAAGAATATTTCTATCCTCAGCACTTGAAGAAGAAAAATGAGAGAAAAACTTGAGAGAATGTCTAGTGAAGTTTCGGCCAAGGTGGAGAGTGGGAGGGAAGGAGTGTGTCTTAATTTCCTTGTCTTGGTTGTGAGAAAAGCAAAAAGCAAAAGGTGCATGCCTTGTATTATTTTAATAAAAAGTAATTCACAACCTTCCACCTCCCAAGCATGCTTTGCATGTGGGTTTGTAACAACTTACAAGGGCCCATGGACTTTTAATATAAATTGTCTCAAACACATTTGAGTCCAATTAATCCTTACTTGATTTTACTCAAACCCACTAGTTTAATAATTATTTCCAATTGAGCTCTACGAGGCCCAATGTTATTTAATTAATACAACACTTGAATTAATTTAATTATTTGGACTCTACTAGGCCCACTAGTGTTTAATTAATTCAACATTTGAATTAATTTAATTTAGTCCATAATAATGTTTATGAAAATCACAATTTTCAAATACATTGTTTAATTGGCCAACTTTTAATTTAGGAACACTTCCATAAATTAAAATTTACATTTCTCCCATAGAAGTCATACTTCTATTTTTCCTTACGCTTATAAACTCATTTATAAGCCGTTCAACACATTGAACTATTTTACTTCTCAACGGGATCTAGAAAGCTAGTACTTGTGTGGCCCTCAATGGTTCAGTGATACGACTAGCCGTGGGTTCACATCTCCATGTGATTCGGACTAAACATGTCCTTATATGAGCATACCCCAATTGCTCCATTCTTATTTATCAACTCCTTGATAATAAGAACGTCAGAACTCAAGTCTGATAGTACCCAACCAATCATGTTAAACGCCTAGCAGCATCGCTTACATGATTCCCTAGGTATCAAATGATAGTGCCTGCAAGAACCATTCAATTATGGTTAGCGTACAGTACGGTCCCTTCAACTCATATATCCCGACCGATTCGACAACCATTGGTATATCGAGAGTTGTCAATGAATCGATACTATGTGTCATGTCGTAGTTGCATCGATGGTGTAATCTATGAAACCCCTTTCATAATTACCACCATACTCTGATCAGAGATTTCAAACTACATATACATGAAAAACACATAGGATATCCATACCCGTAGGTAAGCGGTGAATCCCCGACTACAATGCATCGACTCCTATATGTTTCGACAGAACACCCAACCTTGCCACCTGATGACCCCATGAGAGTCGGTAAACAAGTCAAAGTGTAATTCTAGCACATAGAGTCTCAATGTTGTCCCGGGTCATAAGGACTAATGGTGTACAACCATAAACTAGGACTTTTCCACTCGATAAGTGAGAACCACTTGGAAAGTCCTTTAATGGAGGGTTGTTCAGTGCACTCTACCAGGAGCACCTATCTGCATGCTCGGACATCACAATGTCCCCTACCAATGAAACATGGTACTCACATCGCAGATACTAGTCTCAAGCTCGAGCGGCCTATATCCTTCTTAGCGGCGGCTGAATCGACTAGGAACCGTTTAGAATATACAGTATTCCAAATATGAGTTTCATGATACTCATCATATGAGCATCTCATATTCTTTCTACTATTTGTATATTCAAGGGCTTTATCTATGCAACTAGCATGGGTATACAGATAAAGATGTGCCAAAACAATAATTTCAAATATTATTAAAATAAAGATTGCTTATACATAGAGTTTCATTGTGAACACTCGGCCAACACTTGGCTCGACGTGCACCTACTCTAACAATCTCCCACTTGCACTAGAGCCAACTACCCATATACTTCAAACCAATTGATTCGCGATGCATCTCGAATAATGGTTCAGGTAAAGGCTTAGCTAGTGGATCAGCAACATTATCTGCGGAGCCGACTTAGTCGATAGACACTTCTCTTTCCACAATCTCTCCGAGGATGTGGTACTTTCTCAATACTTGTTTGGATTTCTGATGAGACCTTGGCTCCTTTGCCTGAGCTATGGCTCCCGTGTTTCACAAAACACCGGGATAGGAGCAACTCCATTAGGAATGACGTCCAACGCTTGGACGAAATTCCTTATCCAAACAGCCTCCTTTGCTGCATCCGATGCAGCAATGTATTCGGCCTCAGTGGTGGAATCCGCAGTACTGTCTCGCTTGGAACTCTTCCAAGAGACAGCAGCACCAATGAGCATGAATACGAACCTAGAGGTTGACTTTGAGTCATCGATATCGCTTTGGAAGCTAGAGTCGGTATAGCCTTCCAATTTCAGTTCTCCACCCCATAGACCAATAACAACTTACTGGTCCTTCTCAATTACTTGAGGATGTCTTTCACAGTTTTCAAGTGTGGAAGACCAGGGTTCGATTGATATCTATACACTACACTTAGTGCTAAAACCACGTCAGGACGTGTAGATATCATCCCATACATGATGCTACCAATCGCAGATGCATAAGGAATGCTCGTCATCGCCGCTATCTCTGCATCAGTCTTGGGAGACATAGACATGGATAGGGACACGCCATGACACATTGGTAGATGTCCTCTCTAGGACTCATCCATCGAGAACCGCTTCACGATGGTATCATGTATGTGGACTGGGTGAGACCAAGCAATCTTCTTGAACTATCTCTATAGATCTGTATTCCCAATACAAAAGATGCTTCACCCAAGTCCTGCATCGAGAACTTACTCGCTAACCATATCTTAGTTGATTGCAACATTCCTACATCATTCCCAATGAGTAGAATGTCATCAACATAAAGCACAAGGAATGTCACCACACTCCCACTGACCTTCTTATACACACAGGGTTCCTCAGGATTCTTAGTAAAACCAAACTCTTTGATTGTATTATCGAATATGAGGTTCCAACTCCTAGATGCCTGCTTTAGACCATAAATAGATCTCTGAAGTTTGCATACCATATGCTCACTTCCGATAGATGTAAATCTTTCAGGTTGAGACATGTAAATCACTTTCTTAAAATCCCTATTAAGAAAGACTGTCTTGACATCCATCTGCCATATCTCATGGTCATACCATGCAGCCATGGCTAGCAATATCCTTATAGACTTGAACATTGCAATTGGAGAAAAGGTTTCCTCAAAGTCAACTCCTTGTCTTTGAGTATATCCTTTTGCCACCAATCGCTCCTTGAAGGTCAATACCTTCCCATCCGCCCCAAGTCCCTATGGGAACCGTTCCCTCAGGTGGATCCATAAGATCCCACACTTGGTTCGAATGCATGGAATTCATCTCAGATTCCATTGCTTCAAGCCACTTGGATGAATCGGCATCAGATAACGCTTCCTTGAAGGTCCTTGGATCACATCCATGAATAGGCTCATCATGGCCCTCTTCAAGAAGCAGACCATACCTCATAGGTGGTCTCGAGACTCTCTCGTATCTTCTAGGAGCTTGTATCTCCTCTCTTGGCTCTTCGGGTGTGGGTTCTACAATTGTGGGTGTCTCTCGAACCTCTTCGAGTTCTATCATCTCCCCTTTTCTATCCAATAGAAATTCCTTTTCCAAAAAGGTTGCATTCTTAGAAACAAACACCTTTGTTTCTTGGGGATGATAGAAACAATATCCAACTTAATTCCTTGGATATCCCACAAAGTTACATAAAATGGATCAACAATCCAATTTTATCTCCCACTACCTGCTTCACATAAGCAGGGCCCCCATATTCTAAGACAAGAATATTTGGGAGACTTACCCATCCATATCTCATATGGTGTCTGCCTTTAAATGGACATTTAGTGGAATATCTTTCAATTTTAAGTTATAGAGATCGTCTTCAAGTTCACCAGTACCAATCAAACATTCATTCTTGTAAATATTGCAAACACCTTTGCCAAATAAACAAGAATATCCATCTTTATCAACATAGAAATGGAAACAATGTTTTCTTACCAAATCAGGTACAAACAAAACATCTCTTAAAAATAACTTAAAATCATTGTTCAACAATAAGTAAACATCTCTTAAGGTCTTGGCAGCAACTCTTGCTCCATTGCCCATTCTCAAGAAGGTCTCACCTTCCTTGAGCCTCCTACTTCTTCCCATCACCTGCAACTCATTACAGAGATGTGAGCCACAGCCGGTATCTAATACCCAAGAAGTAGAGTTAATTGAAATGTTTACTTCGATAAAGAACATACCATTTCCAGAACCCTTCTGGGCAAGATATTCCCAGCAGTTACGCCTCCAATGTCCAGGCTTCTTGCAGTGATGACATTCATCAGCAGTCTTGTCAGCCTTAACTGGTGTGGCTGCCACAACGGGATTCGGAGATTGCCTCATCAAGGGCACGTTCTTCTTGGGACGTTGGAAAGAACGCTTCTTTCCCTTCCCATGTGGATCAATCTTCGTACCAGATGAAGAACCCACATAAAGAACCAGCTTCTCATTCTTGATGGTGGACTCAAAGGTCACAAGCATGTTCACCAACTCCTCAAGGGTCGGCTCCATCTTGTTCATATTGAAATTCACCACAAAAGGATCAAACGAGCTAGGCAGTGACAAGAGTAACACGTCAGTGGTCAACTCCAAAGGCAACATCAAATCCATGCCAACGAGCTTGTCCACGAGCCCAATCACTTTTAGGCCATGCTCATGGACCGAGGCCCCATCTCGCATGCGTAAAGTGATTAGCTCCTTGACGGTAGCATGCCGAAGAGGCCGTGTTTGCTCTCCAAAGAGCTCCTTGAGATGCAAATGAATGTCAGCAGCACTCTTTGCATCCTCAAAACGCCTCTGTAGCTCATCATTCATAGAAGTCAGCATATAACACCTGGCTTTCAAGTCATGGTCACACCATTCCTTGTAAGTCTGCAATTCCTCAGGAGTGCAGTCAGTCGGAGCCTCAACAGGGGGCGACTCAGTAAGTGTATATGCTATCCTTTCCGAATTCAAGACGATTTTTAGGTTTCTTAGCCAAGTGAGGTAATTAGGTCCGGTTAACATGTGTTTGTCGAGTATTGCAGATATCGGATTGCGAATCGAAGACATTGTCAATTTGTACTGAAAAGTGAAAACAGATAAATGTTGATGACTATTTCAAAATATTTAGTAAGATATAAAGTATGGACTTTTACTTTATAAATATTCGCTCCCACTGTTTTGACATCTTTCACTACCCTCTAGTGAAAACGGGAAACTCCTTTCCTCAGTAGGTACGTAAGGTCCAACTAGCGAATTATGATCCCGAATAATATCAGCCAATCACAATTCCTAAAAGGTAGTTTCCAATTGCATCTCCATGCAACCCTCTACGTAAACTTTTGTCTCACGTTTGATTAGGACCCAATAATATGACGTCGTTCATCTTCACGTGTCAAGCCTAACCCATCGATATTGAACCTTAATGGACGGTCGCCATGAGTTCCCTCAATAATATGAGCCGAAATCATGGGAGTTCCACGTAGTTCACATCACCATGTCAATGGATGTCACAGCTTTCCGGCACCCAAGGCCCCCCCAATAATATGAGCCGAGCCCCGAGCACGGGTAGCGTTCATCATGCACCCATTGTCGATGGAAGACATGGAAATTATAAACAAATTTATAATTCCCCTTTTCGGGCTTGATATTAATTTTGAATCTTATTCAAAATGAGGGTTTTTAATTTTGAAAGGTCTCATCATTAATTTTATTTAAAAGCTCGCCATGTTTGATCGTATGTTTGCCGGATTCATGCAACTTTGTTATTATCATAATAATAACGCACATACTCATTATTTATAACATATCATGCATATATTATAAACAGTAAACAAAATAAGGATGATCAATCGCCCCAACACTAATGGCCCGTGTGAGCTAAACACGGGCCTAGGTCCAATCCTAGGGAAATGCATGGGATGCAAATGCAACTATTACATTAGCTTCCAATATTTACATGTCTTCGATCTTCATAATCATCATGGCCACCATCTTCCAATCTTGATCATCCACTATACTAATATTTACAAATAAATATCCATGGCAAATAGGGATACATCTCATGGGGTGGGAACGGGCCATAAACCAAGCCCACTTTATAAATTTGATAATTATTACAATCATTCAACACAAAATATCCTAGCATACACCTAGCAAATTGGGCTTGGGCTTTTGATCATCCTTCATGCATAATATCACATATCATACACCATCAATTAATTATCACAATAATTAATTGATCCAATATCATATATCTTGATCCAATCACTAACCGCCACGATTATAAATTAAATTAACAAAGTATACAAACACCTTTGTCTACTTTCTAATTAATTTATTTATAACCGAATTTCTTGTAAATCACAATTTACTATAAATAATTAAAGTCCAACTTAAATTATTTATTTCATGAGAAAATATTTGCAACTTTTGTAATTTTAAACTTAAGGGCCCAAAAACTTATTTTCCAACAAAACATTTTCGGCCTATTTAAAATTTCACAAAATTGTTAGCCATCCAATGGCCCAACAACTCAATGCCCATGACACTTTGATATTCCAAAACACTTTTGGATACCCTAGCCGTCATCGCCGTCGCCGGAGCTCCGTCGCGGGATTCCGGCAACCAAAAAATATTTTTTTTTAATTTTAAAATAGGGGCTGTTCGGGCAGCCCGCCCGAAATGGGCAGCCCGGGCTGCCCGAAACGGGCAGCAACATGCTGCCCGAAATATGCTCGATCAAACCTTGAATTTTGTTGCAAAATTTCATCTCAAGCGGCTAGAAATCAATCTCAATATAATATCTTGTAAATGCTACACAAAAACGTAACCATAGCTCGGATACCACTTGAAAGGGGATCGGTTACGGTGACCGGAAGCGCAACGGAAGTTTAAAATTTTTATTTTCATCAAGAAATTTCAGCCACCTTGATATATTTGTGTACCAAATACAAGAACAAACACAGGTCTCATACATAGAGTGTTTGAGAGATATACCTATCAATCACAAGGATTGATGTAAGGCTCCAACTAAGGTGTAAACACCTTAGCTCTTCAAAGGATGACAAATCTACAAGCATCCAACCTTCAAAATTAGGCCCACCACCAACTAGGTAGATCCCCTCTTAATTTGCACTAGAAAACTAAGAGGATTTTCAAAGAGAAGAATATTTCTATCCTCAACACTTGAAGAAGAAAAATGGGAGAAAAACTTGAGAGAATGTCTAGTGAAGTTTCGGCCAAGGTGGAGAGTGGGAGGGAAGGAGTGTGTCTTAATTTCCTTGTCTTGGTTGTGAGAAAAGCAAAAAGCAACAGGTGCATGCCTTGTATTATTTTAATAAAAAGTAATCCACAACCTTCCACCTCCCAAGCATGCTTTGCATGTGGGCTTGTAACAACTTACAAGGGCCCATGGACTTTTAATTTAAATTGTCTCAAACACATTTGAGCCCAATTAATCCTTACTTGATTTTACTCAAGCCCACTAGTTTAATAATTATTTCCAATTGGGCTCTACGAGGCCCAATGTTATTTAATTAATACAACACTTGAATTAATTTAATTATTTGGACTCTACTAGGCCCACTAGTGTTTAATTAATTCAACATTTGAATTAATTTAATTTAGTCCATAATAATGTTTATGAAAATCACAATTTTCAAATACATTATTCACTTGGCCAAACTTTTAATTTAGGAACACTTCCAAAAATAAAATTTATATTTCTCTCATAGAAGTCATACTTCTATTTTTCCTTACGCCTATAAACTCATTTATAAGCCGTTCAACACATTGAACTATTTTCTCCTTTATAGAAGTCATACTTCTAATTTTCCTTACGCTTATAAACTCCTTTATAAGCCGTTCAACACATTGAACTATTTTACTTCTCAACGGGATCTAGAAAGCTAGTACTTGTGTGGCCCTCAATGGTTCATTGATACAACTAGCCGTGGGTTCACATCTCCATGTGATTCGGACTAAACATGTCCTTATATGAGCATACCCCAATTGCTCCATTCTTATTTATCAACTCCTTGATAATAAGAACGTCAGAACTCAAGTCTGATAGTACCCAACCAATCATGTTAAACGCCTAGCAGCATCGCTTNATGACCCCTTAAGAGTCGGTAAACAAGTCAAAGTGAAATGCTAGCACATAGAGTCTCAATGTTGTCCCGGGTCATAAGGACTAATGGTGTACAACCATAAACTAGGACGTTTCCACTCGATAAGTGAGAACCACTTGGAAAGTCCTTTATAGAGGGTTGTTCAGTGCACTCTACATGGAGCACCTATATGCATGCTCGGACATCACAATGTCCCCTACCAATGAAACATGGTACTCACATCGCAGATACTAGTCTCGAACTCGAGCGACCTATATCCTTCTTAGCGGCGGCTGAATCGACTAGGAACCGTTTAGAATATACAGTATTACAAATATGAGTTTCATGATACTCATCATATGAGCATCTCATATTCTTTCTACTATTTGTATATTCAAGGGCTTTATCTATGCAACTAGCATGGGTATACAGATAAAGAAGTGCCAAAATAATAATTTCAAATATTATTAAAATAAAGACTGTTCATACATAGAGTTTAAACATGAACCCTCGGCAAACACTTGGCTCGACGGGCACCTGCTTTAACACCGCTACTGCAGATCCTCATCTACATCTCAGAACATTCCTTGAAATTACTGACACGGTAAAAATAAATGGTGTTTCTGATGATATTATTCGATTGCGTTTGTTTCCTTTTTCTCTTAGGGATCAAGCCAGATGATGGCTCCAATCGCTTCCTTTGGGGAGTATCACTACATGGCAGGAGTTAGCAACCAAGTTTCTTGCTAAATATTTTCCACCTGCAAAGTCTGCACAGTTGAAAATTGAGATAAGCACTTTTAGGCAGACTGACTTTGAGCAATTATACGAGGCATGGGAACGGTATAAGGAGTTGTTAAGGAGGTGTCCAAACCATGGTTTTGAAGATTGGGTACAGATTGAATTGTTTTACAATGGTTTGCATGGACAAACAAGAGGCACTGTCGATGCAGCAGCTGGTGGCACGATATTTGCAAAATGACCTGATTAAGCATATGATTTGCTTGAACAGATGACCATTAACAGTTATCAGTGGCCGTCTGAGAGGTCGGGAGTAAAGAAGCAAGCTGGAATTTATGCCATAGATCCTATTACATCACTCACTGCTCAAGTTTCAGCTTTAACAACTCAAATTGCAGCTATGAATAAGGCTAGTACATCAGAGGTTGAAAATGCATCGGTTGTTACTGAAGAACCACATATTCCTGATGAAGCTCATTATATCAACAATAAGAATTTTGGTGGCTACGGAGGATATCGAGGTAACCCTCCCCCTAACACTTATCATCCTGGCTTGAAAAATCATGAAAATTTTTCTTATGCAAACAATAAGAATGGGTTGAATCCTCCTCCGGGGTTCAATACATCAAAAGGGGAGGGTAAGCCTTCGTTTGAGGATTTGGTAGGTACATTTGTGGCTGAATCTGGGAGGATGATGGCTAGAACTGAGTCTCGGCTTGATAGCATGGAGACTCACATAGGAAACATGGGTGCTACAATGAAATCTTTGGAGACGCAAATTGGACAGTTGGCTAATGCTTTAAGAGATCAGAACAAGGGTCAATTTCCGAGTAATACGGAAGTTAATCCAAAAGAGCAGTGCAAGGCAGTCACTTTGAGGAGCGAAAAAGAATTGGAGGTTCAAGTCCCAAAAAGATGGTGGAAAGTGAGAATTCAGTGGAAGATCTTGAGTTTGAGGTTATAAAAGAGAAGAAAGTTGAGGACTCTAAGACAAAAGTTGTACAACCTCCTCCATTTAAGCCTACCATTCCATACCCTCAGAGGTTCAAAAAGAAGAGTTTAGATGATCAATTTGCAAAATTCCTTGAAATTTATAAGAAGATACACATCAATATACCATTTGCTGATGCATTGGAGCAAATGCCCAACTATGCTAAGTTCATTAAAGATGTGATGTCTAAAAAGAAGAAGCTGCAAGAGTTTGAGACTATGAAGCTTACTGAGGAGTGCAGTGCCATCCTACAAAAGAAACTACCGCAAAAATTGAAAGATCCAGGGAGTTTTACTATTCCTTGTTTTATTGGTGGTTCTCATTGTAGTAAAGTTTATGTGATTTAGGAGCAAATATTAATTTGATGCCATTTTCTATTTTTAGGAAATTGGAGCTTGGAGAATTTAAACCAACGACTATCACCCTACAGCTTGCAGACAGAAGTCTTAAGTATCCAAGTGGGATCGTCGAGGATGTATTGGTAAAAGTGGATAAGTTTATTTTTCCTGCAGACTTTGTGATTCTAGATATGGAAGAGGATAATGATGCTCCATTAATCCTTGGGAGACCGTTCCTGGCAACTGGAAGGGCATTGATAGATGTGCATAAGGGTGAACTCACCTTGAGAGTTGGTGGAGAAGAAGTCATTTTCAATATCTATCATGCCATGAATGGATCAAATGAGGTAAGTACTTGTAAAAGCATTGATGTTATAAACTCATGTGTATCCTTTGACTGTGCAGGAACTAGGGACCCTTTGGAGAGTTGCTTGGTTGGAGCTGCTGAAGCTGTTAGTGAAAACGACTGGGAAGTGAAAGAGCAACTGGTGGCTCTTGAAGCATTGCATAAAGAAAAGAAAACGAATGTGTTGATTGAGGAGTTGAACGTCGACGAGAAAATAGAGGTAATATCACCCTCTCCTGATTTGAAGGAACTGCCAAGCCACCTATGTTATGCATTCTTAGGAGAGAAGTCGACATATCCGGTAATCATATCTTCCTCCCTTACTATTAATGAAAAAGATAAATTATTGAGAGTATTGAGGGAATATAAAACTGCCTTGGGATGGTCGATTTCTGATATTAGGGGAATTAGCCCCATTATATGCATGCATAAAATTTTAATGGAGGAGTCATATACTCCTTATGTGGACCATCAGAGGAGATTATATCCGGAAATGAAAGAAGTAGTGAAAAATGAGGTGCTTAAATTGTTGAATGTTGGTGTGATATATGCTATTTCTGATAGCAGTTGGGTGTCTCCTGTACAAGTTGTACCGAAAAAGGGTGGAATAACTGTGGTTAAAAATGAACATGATGAATTGATATCTGCTCGTACTGTAACTGGTTGGCGAGTTTGTATGGATTATAGAAAATTGAACAATGCCACCCGAAAAGATCATTTTCCATTGCCTTTTATTGATCAAATGCTAGATAGACTTGCTGGTTATTGTCATTATTGCTTCTTAGATGGTTATTCAGGTTATAACCAGATAGCTATAGCACCAGAGGATCAGGAAAAGACTACTTTTACGTGTCCCTATGGCACGTTCGCTTTTAGGAGAATGCCTTTTGGGCTATGCAATGCACCGGCCACTTTTCAGAGGTGTATGATGGCTATATTTGCAGACATGGTGGAGGAAATCATGGAAGTCTTCATGGATGACTTCTCGGTATTTGGCTCTTCATTTGATCATTGTTTACATAACTTATCCCTTGTGTTGCAGAGATGCCAAGAAAAGAACCTAGTTCTTAATTGGGAAAAATGTCACTTTATGGTCCAAGAGGGCATTGTCCTGGGACATAAAGTATCATCTAAGGGATTAGAGGTGGATAGAGCCAAGGTGGTTGCAATTGAAAAACTTCCTCCACCAAATAATATCAAAGGAATAAGGAGCTTTCTAGGACATGCGGGGTTTTATCGGAGATTTATTAAAGATTTTTCTAAGATCATTAAACCTTTATGTAATTTGCTTGAAAAAGATTCCACATTCATATTTGATGATGATTGTTTGCAGGCTTTCGAGAAAATCAAGAGGGCATTGGTGACAGCACCAATCATGATAGTGCCAGACTGGAAGGAGCCCTTTGAGCTGATGTGTGATGCAAGTGACTATGCCGTTGGTGCGGTATTGGGCCAAAGAAGAGAAAGGATGTTTAGGGCAATTTATTATGCAAGCCGTACTATGGATGCGGCACAGCAAAATTACACCACGACTGAAAAGGAGATGCTTGCTGTAGTATTTGCCTTCGAGAAATTCAGGCCATATCTGATCGGCACAAAGGTAATTGTTTTTACTAACCATGCAGCCATTCGCGACCTATTTGCCAAGAAGGATGCGAAACCACGCTTGATAAGGTGGATACTGCTATTGCAAGAATTTGACTTTGAGATCAAAGATAAGAAGGGAAGAGAGAATCAAGTGGCTGACCACTTATCAAGACTTGAGCTAGAGGTTAGGAAAGAAGGAGTAATACAGGAAACATTTCCGGATGAACAACTCTTCGGGGTAAGTTCAGTACTCCCTTGGTTCGCTGACATTGCGAATTTCTTGTCTTGTGGTATTATTCCTCCAGATCTGAACCACCATCAGAAAAAGAAGTTTTTCCATGATATCAAATTTTTCTTCTTGGATGATCCTTGTGTGTATAAGAGATGTGCTGACCAAGTGATTAGGAGATGTGTTGACGGTGTCGAAGCACACCAAATTCTTGAGCAATGTCATTCATCTGCATACGGTGGACATTTTGGAGCTACACGAACTGCAGCTAAGGTATTGCAATCAGGTTTTTTCTGGCCGACTTTGTTTAAGGATAGCTATACCTTAGTGAAATCATGTGATAGGTGCCAAAGGTTAGGAAACATCTCTAGGCGTCACGAATTGCCACTGACAAATATTTTGGAAGTGGAACTTTTCGATGTCTGGGGCATAGATTTCATGGGACCATTTCCCCCTTCTTCTGGTCAAACTTATATATTATTAGCTGTCGATTATGTTTCGAAATGGGTGGAAGCAATCGCCAACAGTACTAATGATGCTCGTGTTGTAGTTAAGTTTATGCACAAGAACGTCTTCACCAGATTTGGAACACCGAGGGCCATCATAAGTGACGAAGGTATGCATTTTTGCAATAAAATTTTCACCTCACTTTTGGCTAAATACAGTGTGAAGCAGAAAGTGGCACTAGCATATCATCCTCAGTCGAATGGACAAGCTGAAGTATCAAACCGGGAAATTAAGCAAATACTGGAAAAGACTGTCAATACAAACCAGAATGATTGGGCAATGAAGTTGGATGATGCACTGTGGGCCTATCGGACCGCATTCAAGATGCCTATTGGAATGTCTCCCTATAGGCTGGTTTTTGGTAAAGCCTGTCACTTGCCACTAGAATTGGAGCATCGAGCTTTCTGGGCTGTTAAGAAGTTGAACTTTGACTAGAAAGCATCTGGCGAAGGCAGAAAACTACAGTTAAATGAAATGGATGAGTTCCGCAATGATGCATATGAAAATGCCAAGATTTACAAAGAACAGACCAAGAAGTGGCACGATAAACTCATTGTACAAAGGGAGCTAAACCAAGTACAACAAGTACTATTTTTCAATTCCCGTCTGAAGTTGTTTCCTGGTAAGCGAAAGTCGCGTTGGTCAGGGCCATTTGTTGTGGAAACAGTGTCTCCTTATGGGGCAATTGAGCTAAAATGCAATGATGGGAGTACCTTTAAGGTGAACGGACAGCGAGTCAAGCCATACTATGGGACTGAATTGAGGAATCTCGACAATGTCAAGCTGAGCGAACCAAACTGATCAGACTAGTGACAGTCTGGCTGAAGACGTTAAACCAAGCGCTTATTGGGAGGCAACCCAAATTTGTGTTTCTCTATTATATTTCGTTTTCGGTTTTTTTTTATTTATTCTTGTTTTATTGTTTTTGATTGTGTTTTTTTAATAATATATTCTTGTATCTTCCCAGAATTTTATGAATTAAAATGGTTTTCTCTTCAGGACTAAAAAAAAAAATTTGGAGAGAAAAAAATTTTCTGCCGAAGCAGTACCGCACCCGCGGTCCATATTGCAGCACACCCACGGTTTCTTGAAATTACAAAATAAATTTTTTTGCCGAGAGCTTTGCGCACCCACGGTAAGTCTTGAGCGCACCCGCAGTCTCTGAACGTCGAAGATTAGTTAAATTCCAGTAGCATCAGCGCACCCGCGCTACAAAAAGAACCGCACCCGCGGTCAATGAAAATCAAAGGTCACTGAATTGCCGAGAGCACACCGCACCCGCGGTCCTTGCACACAGCACCCGCGGTCGTCGTTTTAAAAATCAGATTGGGGCAGAATTTAGCCATCACCGAAGAACCCTTCTTCAATTTCTCTCCTCCATTTCGAATTTCATCTTCACACAACACACTCCACACTCAAGATTTGTTCTTCCAAGCACAAATTCTCCACTAGAAAACCAATAGCTTCACTCATTCCATCAAATATCCCTTTTCTTTCAACAAAAAAATCAACACCAAACCTAGGGTTTCAAAGGGGCTCAAAAATTTCTTCAAGGATTGAATGGAGCTTTGATTTTGTTCCACAAGAAACATTTAAACAATCAAGGTGAGCAAATCAATACTACATTTGCTTTAAATTCAAAATATTTGGTGTTATTGGATATGGAAGAAATTTACATTGAGTGGAGTAAATTATTCAAATTGTGGATTATATTGGTGTGAAAATTGTTGGAGTGTTGTTATTGTGGTGANGAGAATTTTGAATAAAAGCATTATAAAAGAGAGGGGATTTGATTTGAGTTTTCCCCGGTCCGAAATTGGTTTAATGCTTACTGCTCGGCATTGGGAGGAGTTTGGCAGGCAGCCACAAGATGCTGTCATTTCATTGGTGAGAGAATTCTATGCTAACCTCAAGGTTAGGCATGAACAATTGAAGGTGTTGGTGCGAGGAAAAATGGTAGCCTTTGATGCACATACAATAAATACTTTATATGGCATCCCTCATATTATGCATGATGAGTATGAAGAATACCGGGCTGAGCATGTTGATTATAATCATATTCTTCAAACAATTTGCATAGAAGGAGCTGAGTGGAGAATGAGGGATGAGGTGCATGTCAGCCTAGCCAAGTCTGATCTGAAAACTGTTGCCAAAGATTGGTATTCATTTATTTCTGCTAGGATCAAGCCTACCGAACACACCACCACTGTCATCAAGGAGAGAGCTATCCTTACTTTTTGCATTATGACGGGACGGGCAATTGATTTAGGGCAATTGCTCCAGAATTCGATGCTTGAATATGCAAATGGTAACTCTCCTAGTGGACTCCTCCACCCTTCTTTGATCACAGCATTATGCCAAAATGCGGGAGTGACTTGGGCTGTGAATGAAGAAATGTTGAAGCCGAAAAATGTCATTGTGGTAATTCAACCACATAGGGCAATGAGAGGTGATCAAGCGGCGGCACGTCGAGCTGAAAGGGAATTTAACAAAAGAGCTGCACAAAGACGTGCCCATGTTCAAGCTCAAGAACCACAGCCACAACCACAACCGCGACCAGGAAATATGAGAGATAGGTTGACCCATTTGGAAGAGGAAATGCCAAATCAACGTCAAGACATGGATGCGTTTCGGTTTAGGACCGATACATTTGTGGATTATATGATGGATTTTACGTCTATCTTGGCTCAGCAATTTCCAGCAGCCTCAACCTCTGGTGATCCATTTCCACCTCCTCCTCAGTGGCCACCCATATACCACCCGCCGGAGTTCCAACAACAGCCACCACAAGATGATGAAGAGGATGACGATGGCAATGACTACTGACGGTCGTTGCCATAGGTATGTGTATTTCTCTAACTTTCATGCTTATTCACATCGAGGACGATGCACATGTTTTAGTTTGGGGGAGATATTGTTTATTTATTTTATTTTGTGTGTTTAATTTAGTTTTATTTGAGTGTTGTGTTTTCTTTAGTTTTATTTTGTGTGTTTTATTTTCTTTTGAGTTGTTTGCTTGTGTGTTTTTAGTGTTTTTAGTCATGAAATATTTTAATGGCCAATGATGAGAAAAGAAAAATTTTGCATTAAGAGGAAAAGTCATGCATTACGTTCATGATAATTGATCAATTTGAAAAATCTAGAGAACAATCATGAGATTTTATAATTTTGAGACTTATAATTTCTATACAACTCTGTGATTTTCATTTGACATTGAAATAAATTTTTTCAAACACATAGATGATTGAGGCAATCTTTGACTTTACTTGGGCCTATTTATATTGTTCATAAATATCCATTTGAAGCCCTGTTGAGCCTATATGAGAAAAGAATTGTGTTCTTGAATTTCTTGGAAGCCAAGCACTTTTCTTTTGAATATATATGTATTTGGTTGATGCATTGAGACACCATTTTTTCACGATGATTAGATTCTATTTTGTGTTGATGAATTGAGATTTTGTCTAGAACTATCCAAACAACACTCGAGGCGAAATACGGACAATTTATGATTTAGGAATGATTTAGGTGATTTTTTTTCTTATCGATTGAGCCTTTCAAGCCACCAAATAAAAATGTGGGTACGGTACGGTATACCGTACCAAACCACGGTACCGTATACCGTACCGTAAATATCGGTATGGAAAAATCCATACCGATACCGATACCGGAAATTCGGTATACCGAATTTTCGATATGAAAAAATTCATACCGGATACCATACCGACACCGAAAAAATGTCGGTATACCGAAAAAATGTCGGTATACCGAAAATATATTTTCGGTATACCGACATTTTTTCGGTATACCGAACTTAAATTTAAAAAAAATAAAAAAAAATTATTTTCGGTATTTCGGTATATACCGAAATACCGAAAAAAAAAATATTTACTTACCGATACCGATACCGAAAATCACCGTACCGAAATTTTCGGTATATTGATTTTTTCGGTAATTTCGGTATTTTTTCGGTACGGTATTTCGGTATTTCGATATTTCGGTATATTTTCCCAGCCCTATTTGTCACCTCTTTGAAGCTTATATGCATTCGAATGGCACACGTAAAAATGTGTAAAAGACCCCCATTCGATGTTCTTTCAAATATCCCACATTTACCACCCTGTTGAATATCTTAAACACTAATTTCTTACCTTATCAAGGAAGTAAGAATTCAAAGAATTAAAGAAATTGAAATTCTCCTAAAAAAAAAAAAAAAAAAAAATGAATGATTTTTCATTGAAGAGTGGAAGAAAAATGGGAGAAAAAGAGATGAAATGAAAAAAAAAATGGAGATTAAAGAAAAAATGGAGTTTGCAAAAGATATAAATNTACTCAATGGAAGTGTTTATCGATTGTCCATAAGCTAGATCCTCCCAATCACTCTCCACTAGTATATTGGACAACTATGACTTGGTCAATAGGATTTGCAATACTTGTAATGTTAGGCCTTGGCTCACGGCTACAAATGAATATTAGGAATTCAAATAAGGGAGTAAGTTGAAATTTATATCTTTTGCAAACTCCATTTTTTCTTTAATCTCCATTTTTTTTTTCATTTCATCTCTTTTTCTCCCATTTTTCTCCAACTCTTCAATGAAAAATCATTCATTTTTTTTTTCTTTTTTTTGTAGGAGAATTTCAATTTCTTTAATTCTTTGAATTCTTACTTCCTTGATAAGGTAAGAAATTAGTGTTTAAGATATTCAACAGGGTGGTAAATGTGGGATATTTGAAAGAACATCGAATGGGGGTCTTTTACACATTTTTACGTGTGCCATNTTTGTTGTTGTAGTTTGGAAGCTTAGAATGAGAAATTGGAGTAGTAAAAGTGTTGAATTGGAAAGTGCAAAAGATGAAAATTTCCGAGAATAAACCGCACCCGCGGTCTGTGTTATAGCGCACCCGCGGTCGTTGACAGACAAAGTCCGGAAAATGCTGATTTTTGGTGTGCTGCGCATGGGAGTTGAGGACTTTTGTGTTTTGCGTGCAAAGACTTGCCTATGACTATAAAAGGCTTCTATTATTTACTATCTAGGGTAGGAAGGGAGCAAAGGAAAGGAGAGGAGGCTAAAAAGAAGTTCAAAGCTCAAATTCATGATTCTTAGGAGATTTCTTGCACACTTTGGAGAGAAATAACCTGCACTCCACACTCTTGTTCTAAGTTCTTCTTTCTTTATTTTTATTTGATATGTCTTGTTTAAGATTCATGTGTTGTTGTGTTGTTTGTATTATTATTATGATCTAATTCTTGTGTCTAGAGGAAAGATGGAACAAAACTAGAACCATGTGTTGGGATTTATGAATTATGCTATATAAGTTTTCGTTATTGTTCATTTGTATTTTTCCAATCTTAACGCTCTCATTTTACTGGCCATATCTTGAATGATTCTTATGTTTATAAGTTATCACTTGGACAAGGGATTTTATAAACAATAAAGGGAAAAATACATCGATGGTATTTATAGAGTTCGGGAGGACATATATTGCTATTGAAGCCAATAAGAGAAATTAGTGCTTATTGTGTTATTTAATTTTAGATTGTTGACGGGGACGTTACAATCTTTTGTTAGATAATTAGTATCTGCTTAGCAGTCGGAAGATGGAGTAGAGAATTTAGAATTCTTGGCTAATGAATAAGAATGACATTTATAATATAGCTACACAAAATAACACATGGTGGATAGTTGCGTGAAATCGGACATCTAGATCTTTTATTCTATTGTTATTTGCACAAGTTTGTTGTGATATTTTACTTAAATCTTTTGTCAATTTAGTTATTCTTGCAAACAAATCATTTAATCAATTTTTCTAAATAAAATTGAGACTATTTTAATTACAAGCATTAATATACATTTATATATATACTCCTCATGGGATCGACACTTGTACTCAAAAATACATTTTATTATAACTTGACGTTGTGCACTTGCAAGCAATTAAGAAAACATGCAACAGCAACCCAACGACGAAGTCCATGGTAATATTCTCCCATTTTACTTTGGGATCAGGAGCGGCTTAAGCATTCCTGCTGGCCTCTGGTGTTCTGCCTTCACCTGTTGACAAGTGAGGCATTCAGACACAAACTGACGGATGTCTCTCTTCATACCTGGCCAACAATACAAGATCTACAGGTCTTTGTACATCTTGGTACCTCCTGGGTGGATTGTATACGGAGATGCATGTGCCTCTTATAAGATATCTTCTCTGATTGAATCAAAGTTAGGCACCCACATTCTCGCTCTGTATCTCACAATACCATCTGACACTGTGTAGAGTACACTGCCCTTGGCTTCATCCTTCAGTCTCCATTTCTGCAACTGCTCATCTGAAGACTGTCCCCTACGGATTCGGTCTAACAAATAGAATTTGACTGTCAGATTAGATAGTCTGGGAGCTCTGCCCTTACTATAAATCTCTAGGCGAAACTTCTGAATCTCAGACTGAAGGTGTCTCTGCACTGACAACTGTGCTATAACTGCCACTTTTCTGCTCAAGGCGTCTGTGACAACATTAGCCTTTCCCGGATTGTTGCTAATTTCGCAGTCGTAGTCTTTTACCAATTCCAACCACCGCCTCAGTCTCATATTCAACTCTTTCTGCGTGAAGAAATACTTGAGACTCTTGTGATCAGTGAATATTTGGCATTTCTCGCCATACAAGTAATGTCTCCAAATCTTCAACGCAAAAACGACGGCAGCTAACTCAAGATCATGAGTCGGGTAGTTCTTCTCATGCACCTTCAACTGCCTGGAAGCATAAGCTATAACCCGACCATGATGCATCAACACTGCGCCTAACCCGAGCTTAGATGCATCGGTTATAATACAAAATCTCCTTGTCCTGATGGCATGACTAATACCGGGGCTGAAATAAGAGATCGCTTCAAAGTATCAAATCTTTTCTGACATTCATCACTCTACACGAATTTTGCATTCTTCTTTGTCAGTGAAGTGAGTGACACTGCAATCGAAGAAAACCCTTGAATAAATTTCCTATAGTAGCTTGCTAGAATTAGGAAACTGCGAATCTCAGACGCATTCTTTGGTTCAACCCCTTCTTTGATTGCTGCTACCTTAGCTGGATACACCTCAATACCACTGCTAGATATTATGTGGCTCAAAAACGCTACCTTCTCCAACCAAAACTCACACTTACTGAACTTTGCAAACAGCTTGCGACTTTACAAGATCTGCAAAACTGTCCTCAAATGCTGACTGTGCTTCTCGTGGCTCTTCGAGTATATGAGAATGTCGTCAATGAACACTATGACAAACTGATCAAGGTAAGGCTGAAATACTCGGTTCATGAGGTCCATAAAAATAGCTGGAGCATTCGTCAGTCCAAATGGCATTACTAAGAATTCGTAATGCCCATACCTGGTCGTGCTGTCTTGTGCACATCCGCATCTTTCACCTTCAGCTGGTGATACCCCGATCGAAGATCTATCTTAGAGAACATTGTAGCTCCCTGCAACTGATCGAACAAGTCCTCGATCCTTGGTAAAGGGTATTTATTCTTGGTCGTTACCTCGCTCAACTCTCGGTAATCGATGCACTGCCTCATGCTCCCATCTTTCTTCTTTACAAAAAGCACTGGCGCGCCCCATGGCGAGAAACTAGTGCGAATAAATTCCTTGTCAAGAAGCTCTTGTATCTGTTGTTTAAGTTCTAGAATCTCAGCTGGAGCTAAGCGGTACGGTGCCTTAGAAATAGGCAATGTGCCTCGCAGAAGATCAATGAAAACTCCACCTCTCTATCTTGTGGAAGGCCTGTGACGTCGTCAGGAAAGACGTCTGGGAAGTCTCTGACTATTGGCACATCTGATATAGATGGATTGGGCGCATCAGGTGCAGAAATAACATTGGCCAAGAAGGCCTGACACCCCTTAGAAATAAGTCTCCACGCCTGCACGCAACAGATCATGCGAGGAAAACTCCTCCATCTAGCTGGCTCAAAGAGAAACTGCTCCATACCCATAGGTCTTTCTAACACTGACCTTTTCTGGAAATTGATCAAAACTCTATTATTCGTCAGCCAGTCCATTCCCAAAATAAAGTCAAACTCTGGCATCGGCAATACTATCAGGTCAGCGTACACTAGGTGGCCCTGCAGTTCTAGATCGATATCTCTGACCACACAGGTAGCTAACAGTTCTTCCCTGATGGGACTGTCACCGAGTAGTTCACGTCAAGGTCGATGGACTTGAAGTCCAAATGACTAGCGAACGACTCTGAGATGAATGAATGAGTGGCCTGGAAATCTATCAAGGCCTTAGTAGCTAATCTCTTAATGAAAATATTTCCTGAGAGACGTTAGCACAACACAGCTTATATCCCCAAAGTTCTATTATTAGCCTTATGCAACAAAAGACACAAAAATTCCAACTAGCACTCTAGAAATTCCAAATCAAAAACAATCATGCAAGGCAACAACTTAATAATGTATTTAATTAAATAATTTATCAGTCAACAGCGTCGTGTCTGGGTTCGCCTCCTGTGCATGCATGGCAAACACCCTGTCATGGGTCTGCTGCACCCCCTGCGGGCAGTCTTTAAGCATGTGGTCACTGGCTCCACATTTAAAGATTTCCCTGATCCCCATAGACACTGTCCCGGGTGTTGGCGATTGCATTTCTGACACACTGGGAAATTACCGGGCCTCTGCGGAGCCTTCTGCTGTGGGATAGGACCATTGCCTTTCGGTGGTCCCTGATAGGGCTTCATCCCTGGTTGCCCTTGGAACGGCCTCTTAAACTGAGGTCGCTGCTGCTGCTGTGGATCTTGATAGGGCCTTTTGCCCTGCCTGTCATTCTCAATGTCTCTCTGATCCTGCTCTGCTGCCAAAGCTCTTGACACGGCAACCGCGTAAGTAGTAGGACCAGCAACTCGGACGTCACGGCGTAAGATCGGCCGCTATCCATCCCAGAAATGCCTCAACTTTTCTCGGGCATCATTAGCTACTAGGGGCACAAAATAACACACCCTTTCAAACTTTCGCACAAACTCGGCTACACTGCTGTCTCCCTGTCGCAACGCCATGAACTCCCTAGTCAACCTAGATCGTACTTCCTCAGTGAAGTATTTGGAGTAGAACACCTTTTTAAAACCATCCCAACTCAGTGTTCGCAAATTCACTGACACTGACGCACTCTCTCACCATAGCCTGGCGTCCCCGGTCAGAAGGAACCTGGCACACCTATCTGCATCTGTCAGCTCCATAAAATCAAAAATTACCTCGATGGACTTAATCCACCCCTCCGCTTACATCGGGTCAGTGGTCCCCAAAAACTCCTTTGGGTTCATCCTTCTGAACCTCTCATAGACTGCTTCTCGTCTGGACCTCTCATCTGGACCTCATGCTGCAGCCTGGTTCTCCGCGAACTGCGCGAAGAACTGCGTCATGCCTGCAAGCATCTGCGCTTGCTTATTCGGAGGTGGAGGTGGAGCATTGGCCCTCTCCTCATCTCGGGTCTCTTAGTCCTCTTCTCTTACTTCCCGGTTAATCACGCGTCTAGGAGGCATACTGTTCCAATAATTTACCCAACACGTAAACCCACATACATGAACATAATGATAATAGCAATAGATGCACGAAATTTGAACTTTTAAAATATGCACATGCTGAAATCATGATGCAATGCTTACTACATAACATAATTAAAACTCTAAAACTTACAGACTTGAGGTGTGACTTCGTGAGCTTCTTGCAACTGGTAGTAGGCATAACCCTTTATAAGAAGAACTCTCTGATACCAGCTATAACGTAACGTACTTTTTACTACTTAAAATTTGCGGAAAATTAAAAAAATTTTCTTAAATAAATCGTGAAGCTTCAGAATTTGATAAAAACAACTGTTCATCTTCAAAAATTGTTGCAACAGAAGAATCTTAAAATAAAGACTGCCAAAATTATTTGCTTAAACATCAAACAGTGACATAAAATTAGAGTATTTAAACATTTCACATATCATTAAAAACATGGGCGGTCCTTGGGTCTAGCCTCCTACTCAGTCCAAGCCAGCTCCTTGGTCCCCACCCCTCGTCTCCTCAACCTAATCCTCACCTGCATCGATCAATTCTAGTGAGTCTAAAGACTCAACAAGTATAAACTGAAAGTAACGAGTAATACATAATAAAATCACATGCAACTTCAAAATAGAGAGTACATACTGAAACTTGAACATGCATGAGAAAGCTTGAACTAACATACATAACATAGACGTGCCATAACGTAAAACATTTTCTCAAACATGCTTGCAAACTTGTACATACTTGAACTTACATAAACTTCATAATTTTGCGTAGAGGCATGTTTCAAAGCAAGTGACCCATAACATAAATCTCCTGATCAGACTAAACCACAGTACTGGGCTGACAGGGAAAAATCCGCTACCATATACATGAGATCCCCGTTCATAATTTAACGGACGGATTGGTCCCCATTCATAATTTAACGCTTTACAATCCTGATCTAAACCCGTTCATAATTTAACGTGGTGGAGAGGTCCTCGGCCACGTTCACCGACTTCCAAACCCATTCATAGTTGGAGAGGTCCCTGGACACGTTCTCCGGCTTCCAAACCCGTTCATAATTTGGTCACAAGACATTTAGCATACCTAAAAACTTAAAATATTTTCTTTTGCACGTCGAACATACTTACATGGCGTTGAGGGATTCGTTGGATCTCGATTGGGGTCACTGCTGCACATGCTAACATGAGTTCAAACTCTTATCTTTCATTGCTTAAACGTAGGTACTCGTGCTCACCATTGAAGTAAATAAATAGCTTATGACATTCTAAATCGCTCGGGACTTGACCTCGTTTAATCATCATACTAAACCATGACATAGAACCCACAAAACATATCCTATATTTTATTTTAATAACCCCAAAACAAATCATATATTTTACATAAATGAATTTTAACTGTCATACTAAACCATGATATAGAACCCCAAAGCAAATAAAAAAAAAAATTTTAAATTTTTTTTTAAAAGGGGTACACGGACCCCGTGTTGGTGTCTGGGTAGGGGTACAGGTACATTCAGGAAATTCGCATTTTGAAGTAAAAAGGGCACGGACCCCGTGCCAGGGCCCTGCCAGGGCCCGGCTACGGGTCCGTGTAGGTGCTGGAATCGCCAAAAAAACGAAATTCCCTACACTTGAGACCTAATCCTACCTCAAGACCCATTCTTAAGATGCTAAGGCACTGATTCAAACTCAAACAAACGCCCCAAAACAACTACGCATCACAAACAACGCAACCCAATCCGTGAACATGAACTTTGACACCAAAACAATTTCTACGGCTTCTAATACAACCAAGTGCCTAATGACACGAAGCGAAACACCAACAATCATCCCAACATTATTCTCGATATACTTAAACGCAACAATGATCACCCATCGATGCCCAACGAAGCCTGCAACAATAAAACTTCAAGAACGCATCAATACATAATTTTCTGAAAAACGTAGTTTGAGCAGTCCCACGAAAAATATCATAACTCCCTCAATTTTTATACAAATATTTTGAATTTAATATCAAATCAAAGGTATCAAAAAGGTCTACAATTTTTGTGTTGAAAGTTTTCTCAGAATCGAGATTTAAAAGTCGCAGTATTTAAAAAGACAGCAAAAACGTGATTTTAGATCCAAAAATGGTTTCAAATTTTATCCAACCATATTTGCTCAAACTTCTACCCAATATTCACATGGTTTTCATACAAAATACATTGCAACACATACTATGACATGATCAACGCAGGAAAAACAGAATATACGTGCCTTTTGATATTTGAAAATACCGTAACGATGATACCGAAGCGGAGATGGCACGAGAATTGATCCGGAACGAACATGGCGCTAAAATCTTTGAAGAAAACACATGAAAATTTGTTGGAAGATGGAGAGGGAAGGGGGCGGCTGCTTTAGACCCCAAGAACCCTAGTTTTCTCTCTTTAAAAGTCTGAAATAAGATGCGTAGGGTGTATTGTATGTTTTGGTGTGTGTAAAAACATGTAAGTGTGTGTAACGTGTGTGTGGGTTTTTTAATTAGGAGAAATCTTGCTAAATTAACTAATTAAAATGATAATAAAAGGCTAACCCACACTAATTTTATAAAATTCTCCTTTTTAACAAAATAAATACACAAGGTCAACTTTAAAAGTTTTAAAATTCTAAAATTCACCTAATAATTAAATTAGGCTTTAAAATAATGAAAGTTAATAAATTAGTTAAAATGCCCCAGCCTCAACTTAAAATAAAATACCTCACTTTAAATTGCAAAAATCGTCACCGGTCTTTTCCCTCGATCCCGCATCGAATAATCGCCTGGACATGAAACTTGAAAAACATTTTAACGTGCATCACATAAACATGAATAATTTAAAATAATGCATTTAAATAAATCATGCATGGCTAAAAACTCATTTTAAACTTAAATAAATAATTTAACAATTAAATAAATGCATGGGTTATACGTGTATTGAATTTGGGCTCTACATTAACAGAACTTTAGGGACACTTTTGCGTGCTATTCTCAAAAAGAACTTAAAGAATTGGGAAATTTTTTTGCCATTTGTTGAATTTGCTTATAATCGTTGCATGCATTCTACTACTAGTTATTCGCCATTTGAGATTGTGTATGGTTTTAATCCTTTAACTCCATTGGATTTGATGTCGTTACCTGAGAGTGAAAGGTTAAATATGGATGGCAAGAAGAAGGCTGAATTTGTTAGGATTTTGCATGAGAAGGTCAAGGCCAATATTGAGAAGAAGAATGAACAATACACAAAGCAAGCCAACAAGGGGAAGAAGGTGGTATTTGAGAAGGGTGATTTGGTGTGGCTACACTCGAGAAGAAAAATTTCAATAAAAACGACGTTCAAAGCTGCTACCGAGGGGTGATGGACCATTTCAAGTCCTCGAAAGGATCAATGACAACGCCTACAAACTTGATCTGCCAGGTGAGTATAATGTCAGTTCTACTTTTAATGTTAGTGATCTTTCTTTGTTTGATGTAGGTGATGAACAAGATTTGAGGACAAATCCTTTTCAAGAAGGGGAGGATGATGCGAACACGAGTGGTCAAGCACCAAAGAAAGCATGGGATCCGTTAGAGTTGCCGGAGGGACCAATTACGAAAGAACGACTAAAGAAATTCAAAGAAGCACTACAAGGACTAATGAGCAAGAAAGAAGGGCTCATGATGCGTTGGAGGGCCAAAGGAACATTATTCAAGCAATACTTGAGGAAGATTCCCGAATACCATACGCTTTCAAATGAGGTGAAATCCAGGGCCTACACGGACCCCACCCTGAACCTGTACACGGTGTCCGTGTCCATTACACTCGAGAATGAAGAAATCAGTGCCTACACGGATCCGACCACGGACCTGTACACGGGGTCTGTGTCCATTACACTCGAGAATGAAAAATTACAGTGCCTACACGGACCCCACTCCGAACCTCTACACGGGGTCCGTGTCCTATACGATTTGGCGCAAATTTTTTCTAAATTAGAGTTTTCATTATTTTGGCAACTAGATTTTGGGTATTTTTTGATTATGTAAAACATAATGGACGAAAAACTTATCAAGTCTTTAGCTTTGTTTCAAAATCAAACTTATCAAAGTTTTAAGGCTTTAGCTTTGTTTCAAAATCAAACTTATCAAAGTTTTAACTTTGTGGCGTTTGTCGATCGTTTTTTATGCGGATTGTCAAAGACGAGTTTTTTGAAGGTTCGATTGAGTTTTGGTTGTTTCTTTTGTGATCGTTTATTACTAAACCACGTAGTTTAGGGGTGAAAGTCACATAATTGCTTGAATCAAAAGATCGGGACATCGTCACAACGATCCTTGTTCACTATTGAATCGAGGGCGCGATTCATATTTAATCATGTTTGCTTTTCTTCGTACGAGTATTCACCTCACGAGCTATCCCTCTCCTCTCAAAATATCCATAACCACTTGCCTAAAAGTGCTCGATTCATGAGCTTTACATGTCGGAGACCCTTCCTCCTCTTTTCTACCGGAAATCTCTCTTTCTCTTTTCAATCCTCGCCCGAGGATGGAATGGTAAATAATGAAAGATAATATGTAGGAAGGCTCGCTAAGGATGAGTTTTTCACCTTTGGAAAAAGAAACTTTCAACTATTCCAACAGAAAAGGGCTAGTCTCGTCACACCTCTTACTCGGCTAACTAAGAGTAGTTTGAAAATCCTCTAGCCACAAGTTCAACTCAACTCCTTAAGAGTCAAGCTGGCCACCCCCCTATGCTGAATTAGCTTAGTACGGGGAGGTAGCGTCTGCGGATCTTGTTTCATATTTAAGAAGAGTTCCTTTGCTCCTATTTCTTCGGTTCGGTTGAGCTTATTTCTTTGGTCTCACCTCAAACTAATAAGCCTTATTTACTGGCTCAGTTAGGGTAATGGCGACAATGTGTCTTTCTAGCAATGTGTCCTTTCCGGTGATAAGAATCCACGTACGTAAGAATAGCAAACACGATTAATTTAGAATCTCATCCTCCATTCAATAACGAACAAGGAATCGTTGTTGTTGTCCCGACCTTTTGAATCAAGTATTACGTGATATTCACCTCTAAACTATGAAGGGCTTGGCAATAAATAATCACAAGAAAACAATCGACACTCAAACGAACCTTCAAAGAACTCGTCTCTGACAATCCGCGTAAGAACGATCGACAAACGCCACAAAGTATAAACTTTGATAAGTTTGATTTTGAACAAAGCAAAAGCTTTAATTGTTTGAGAGAAAACTCAAAAAGTTTTGATAAACTTGATAATAAAATTTGAATTATGTTCAAAAATTCGTGCAAATACGTTTACATAATCAAAAGATATCAATATCTAGTTGTCAAAATAATAAAAACACTAAACTATAAAAATTCTGCACCGCACGCATATGTGCGCCCTATACCCGCGCATATGCGCGGAAGTTGCTGTTTTCAGATTTTGCGCTGCGCACCCGCGCATATGCGCGGAAGTCTCTGTTTTTTGATTTATGCCGCGTGCATATGCGCGCCCTATACCAGTGCATATGCGAGAGAGTCTCTGCCCGTGTTTTTCTGAAAATCGCTCGCTCGCGCATATGCGCGCCTCGTCTAGGCTCATGTGCGCGATACCTTCTGTTTTGGTGTCTTCGGTGGCCACTTCTCCGTCTCGCCCCGGCAACTCTAATGGATCTCATGCTTCCCTTGGAGCTTGGCCGACCATGATCGCATCATCCTCCCCTTCTTGAGAAGGATTTGTCCTCAAATCTTTGCTACCTACACAAAAACGAGGCAAGTTTGTAATTACAAGGATTATATAACCAACATGCTTACCTTTGAACTTAAGTCTGTAGGTGCTATCGCCCACATGATCCATCAATGCTTTGAGTCCTAACTCCGTGGTTGCCTTCACTATCACTGTATCAACCTCAACATACACCAAATAACAAGTGACACAAAATGATAAGATATCATTAACTATCACAAATATCAGATTCCTCCCCTCTTTAGACCTAGTTAACGCAAAAATAAAATCCACACACGTGTACGACCCTAGTTTACTAGGAATAAAATTAAATGACAAATTTATTCTCCTTACACATATATTCATCATAAATGGGGAGATTATCATATCCTATCAGGCATCTTTCAAAACCATCGCCAACCAAATATAACTCATGACAATAGGACACACTACATGTACTAGCCATGCAATCATTTAATTCATCAGCAAAATTTAAGTCTAATGCAAGTGAACTCTTGTAGCAAACAAATCCCACTAACTTAGTAACTCGTGGGAAATCAAGGTTCATAACAGGTACATGCATTTCATCAATAGTCTCAAATCCATAACAATCAAGGAATAAAGGCAAACTTACACCTTGTCCCTTAGCCACCAAACTTGCAACCCGTTCTACAAATTCTTGAAAACAAAACAACACAACTTTAAGGTAAGGAAGAAAGTCATACCTCATAGATGTAGTGTGGGCAACTAACCTTACCTCATCGCGATTGCACTTGTTTTCTGGAGGCTCAAACCTTTGGGTACTCCCTTCAACAAGACTCACTTGTCTCCTTGTCATGACAACTCCAAAATCCTGCAAATAAGAAATAGAATGCTCGGGATTGATCCGGCTATATCTTCACAATATGGATAAACACTTTGTACAAAGGTACTTGAAATGGTTTATGCAAGCATAAACAAATCTCTACCTCACTCTTTTGGGCCATCAAGTTATTTTTGTTTTTCTTTTCTTTGGCCTCTTTTTCTTTTTCTTTCCTCTCTTCATTTTATTCTCTTTTTCTTTCTATGGTTATCTCACTCTTTTTTCACTATTTCTTTCGACCATATCATTTTCTTTTTCTAAGGTTATCTCACTTTTTTTAACGCTCTTTTTTTCGTCCTCATCACTTTTTCTTTTCTTTAATTGGTCCTCCAATATTTGTTTTGGGGACAAGTGAAGCAATACAATCGGTTCTTTGTTTAGGACAAATGAGTACCTATTTTTGAAACCATCATGTGTGACCTTCCTATCATATTGCCAAGGTATACCCAACAAGATATGACAAGCATGCATTGGCACAACATCACACAATACCTCATCAACATACTTACCAATAGAAAAGGACACCATAACTTGCTTGTTTACTTTCACATCAGCACAGTCATTCAACCATTGTAGCCTATATGGTTGAGGATGTTTTAAAGTAGGCAGATTCAAATTCTCCACCATATCACAACTAGCTACATTGGTACAACTCCCCCTATCTATAATAACATTGCAAACCTTTGCGTTTACAAAGCACCTAGTATGGAACAAGTTCCCCCTTTGATTGGTCTCCTCCTCCTCGACTTGGGTACTCATGATACGCCTGGTCACCAATGCCTCACCTACAACCGCTTCATATCCATCAACTGGATCCTCCAACTCAGGCATGTTATCATCATCACCATCACTTTGAGATTCATAATCTCCATAAGTATTAATTATCATTACCCTCTTGTTAGGAAATTGGCTAGCGATATGACCAACTCCTTGACACCTAACACACTTGTTATCTTTAGAACGATTAATAGGAGTTTCAGATTTACCTTGCACTCATTGTTTAGGTGTCTCTTTCTTAACTTCCGCTTTGGGCTTGACCACCACTATGCTGCCTTCACATGTAATGTTGGATTGCCAAGACGTTGATGCACTCCCCACTTGGGTGGCGTGGCAAACTCCTCTCTTCTTTATTTGTTGCTCCACCTTTATGGTCATTTGCACCATCTCGTCTAGATCCAAGTAGTGCCTAAGCTCCACTTGATATTGAATCTTCCTGTTCAAACCACAAAGAAAACGTGCCATCTTCACCTCACTATCTTCCTCTATGTTTGCCCTAATCATGACTACTTCCATCTGTTTATATTAGTCCTCAAAACTCTTTACTCCTTGCCTCAAAGTTTGTAGCCTCTTAAACATCTCCCTATAGTAGTGTGTAAGGCCTGAGATTATGTTATTGTAATCCGACATTATTTAATTGATGAATTGATGTGATCGTGGAAGGACAAGCTCCGGGGAAGACATGGGAAAGCATGGGCAAGTGTAGAAACCAGAGATTCTCCCACACATGCGCGGAGACGAGACGCGCATATGCCCGAGCAGCCAATGCCGAGACAGAAAGTCTCACTCACATGCGCGGTGACGAGGCGCGCATATGCGCGAGCACGTGTGTTCCTAAATGCCGAGACAGAACGTCTCGCGCATATGCACGGGGACGAGGCGCCCATATGCGCGAGCAAGAGAATTGCCAAGCGTTGAGACAGAAAGTCTCTCGCATATGCGCGAGCATTGGACGCACATATGCGCGAGACGTGTTGAATAAAAACATAGGACACATGTCTTGCCATGCATCTTAATATGTAAACAAAGCTTTCTTCAATTCAGAATTCAGCAAGAACCGAGACTTCATTTTCAGAGATCCTCAAGTTTCTTCATCTCTTAGAAATTTGATTGTGCAAGATCCAGCCATCCGATTTTTGATCCGAGTATAGTTCCGTACTTCTCTAGTCAAGCGCTTCGAAGGGATAAAAGTTATCTTTCTTTCCTGCATGGTTTGAAAATTTGGTGTTGGAGAAATCATAGTTTGATGGATATTATGTGTTCTTGCAAGTATGATAAACATATAGTCGAAACCGGATCGAAGAATGAACTATGTATGCTATTCTTATCATTTTCTAGCCTATGGTTGATGAGATTGTGCAGCTTTTGGAATTGTGGGTTTATATTGTTGATGGTTATGAGTTGTGGTTGTATCTATTGATGTTTGAGTTTCCGGATATCTCGAGATTGCGTCGTTATGCCATCGAATGTCATTTCCAGATTTGGTATTGAAGGCTTCGAACTCTAGAATTCAACTTCGAAACCGATAGAAGAACTAGCAAAGCAAGAAAAAAAAATGTATAAATCAATGTTAATCCGGGAAAGATAACTCGAGTAAGATATAACTTGAGTTCCCAAAACCACATACTAAATTGATATTGGTTTGATGTGTTTGAAATTCTTGAAATTATATGCTTAGTCTATTGAGTTATAGAAAAGCATGTATTATGAGATAGACATCTTGGATGATTCTTTGGTAGAAGTGCCAAGTCACTGGACGTTTGGTTTATGTCGATGAGCTTAGGAGAAAGATCGACTCCTATTGTAGACATTCGAGATAGTGGGCCAAAGTCCAGGAATAGGAACGTACCACCACCTCGAATGGGAGAGTAGGTGGGAGACATGTTACGTTCTTATTCAAACCGGGATCCCTAGATAAGAGTCGAGTCAAAGACTAAGAGTTTGATTTAAAGCTTTGTCTTTATTTATGTTCTTCGACTATGATACATGTTGTTTGACAAATGTTTATGCTTGTGTATATGCTTATATGACATGCATGTATACATTGTTTATACTGGGAAATATATTTCTCACCGGATTTATCCGGCTATTGTTTTATTTGTATGTGTGCATGACAACAGGTGAGACAGGATCAGGGTCGAGAAGAGGATGAAAGATCGAGATTAGAGTTGTGATCTGGGCTTAGACATAGATCTAGTTTTTTACCACTTGCTATGTGGTTTAGAAACACTAGTTTGTTATGACTTTATTTTGAACAAGTTTTGCATCTTTGATCATGTTGTAGATATTGAACTTGAGGTTGTAAATTGAATAAGAAGGAGCATAACTTGTTGTAGTATTTTCGACACTTGTTCATTAGGTGCTCGAATTTTTTAAAAAAAATAAAAATTTCGACCTAGTTTATTTAATTGATCGATTTTATCCCAATGATGAATTGAAGAAAATGAGTTAGCGTCCGGGTCCCCACATAGTGATTGGGCACAAACCTCTTCCTCATGACCCTCTTCATCTCATCCCAAGTTTCAATGGGTCTTTCATTATATCTCCTCCTAGTGGTCACTAGTTGATCCCACCAAATGAGAGCATAGTATCATTTTGGCTCTCCTCGTCTCCTCTCAAATCATACTCTTCCTCTTCTTCTCCTCTACCCAAATCTTTAGGCTTAGATTTATTTCCACTAGCACTAACTTCAAGCCTACTCATCCTCTCATGTAACGGCTCCAACTTAGAAAACCCCTGGTTCGAACTATCTCCTACCTCCCTTTCCATTTTACTTTCGGACTTGTACCTACAAGAAAACGTTAGTAGAAATAAAAGATATTCCTCACCCAAATCCTCACGGTCACTCCAAAGAAAATTCACTCGTCTCTCCTCTCTATTTTTTTTCTCACTACAAATACTCGCCGGTCACTCCAAAGAAATAACGCTCGCACTAAGGTGTTTCACTCGAATTTGATAGTTCTCTCGAAAGTGTGCTCAAGCTTTGTATTTGTATATATCAAACAATCAAGTTCAACTTGTGAACAAATGTAATCGACTCACTCGGACTGCGTAGACAAGCAATTTGAATATATATGAAATTTTTTTTTACTGTGGGAGACAATTGAATATGATATGAATTCACGTATGTAAGAAAAACAAACACAACTATTTGGAATCGCGCCCTTGATTCAATAACGTTTAAGGAATTCGTTGTGGTTGTCCCGATCTTTTGAAACAAGTATGACGTGATTTTCACCTCTAAACTATGAAAAGTTTAGCAACAAATAATCACAAAATAAACAACCGAAACTAAAATGAACCTTCAAAGAACACGTCTTTGACGATCCGCGTACGAACGATCGACAAACGCCACAAAGTATGAACTTGGATAAGTTTGATTTTTAACAAAGCAAAAGCTTTAATTGTTTGAGAGAAAACTCAAGAACAATGTTTTCTAATCAATAAAATCTGAATTGTGTGTCCCTAAATTCGTCCAGTATGTTTACATAATCAAAGATATGAAATCTAGTTGCCAAAATAATAAAAACACTAAATTAGGAAAAAGATCTGCGCTGCACGCATATGTGCTCCCCAACTCGATCACATGCGCGAAAGCTACTGTCGAAATTTCTGCCACGCGCGCATATGCGAGCCCCATACCCGCGCATATGCGCGGAGTCTTCAAGAAGGGGAGGATGAGGCGAACACGGTTGGTCAAGCCCCAAGTAAAGCATGAGAGCCTTTAGAGTTGCCAGAGGGACAAATCACAAGGGGACGTCTGAAGAGGTTCAAAGAAGCATTGAATGAGCTTATGAGCAATCAAGGAGGGCTTACGTGCAGGGAGTAAAGTTCCGAAGGGTTCGTGATGCATGGGAGTGAGTTCGAGAACCAAAGAAACATTATTCAAGCAGTCCAGAGCTTACACGGACCCCAGCCTTGACCTGTACACGGGGTCCGTGTCCATTACAACCGAGAATTTAGAAATCCAGTGTGTACACGGACGGACCTGAGCATGAACCTGTACACGGGGTCCATGGCCTATACATCCGAGATGAAGAATTCCAGTGCCTACACGGACCCCCTTCCGGACCTCTATACGGGGTCCGTGTACCAGGCGGTTTGGCGAAAATTTTATCCTTCTTTAGAGTTTTAATTTGTTTGGTAACTAGATTTGATATCTTCGTGGATATAAAAAACATATTATGGACGAATTTTGACACACAATTCAGATTTCATTGATTAGAATACATTGTTCTTGAGTTTTCTCTCTCAAACAATTAAAGCTTTTGCTTTGTTAAAAATCAAACTTATCAAAGTTCATACTTTGTGACGTTTGTCGATCGTTCTTACGCGGATTGTCAAAGACGAGTTCTTTGAAGGTTCGTTCTAGTTTCGGTTGTTTATTTTGTGATTATTTGTTGCTAAACTTTTCATAGTTTAGAGGTGAAAATCATGTCATACTTGTTTCAAAAGATCGGGACAACCACAACGAATTCCTTAAACGTTATTGAATCGAGGGCACGATTCCTAATAGTCGTGTTTGCTTTTCTTACGTACGTGAATTCATATCAGAAAATGACTCTCCAAAGGAAATAGAACAAAATACCAAAACAAAATAATGGTGAATTTTTGGAATTTTTGTACTCTTTTTTTTTTGTTTTTTGTTTTGTAAGAATGATTACACACTCGAAAATCCCAACAAAAAAAAATTTCACCAAAATTCCAGAAACTGGCGAAGAACGCTAGAACAAAAACAGATCTGGAAAAAGAACTAAAGAATAAACAGATCTTATAATAGAACAAAAGATAAACTTACTTGAATTCAATGAGCCAAAGCTCTGATACCAAATGATATGAATCCACGTACGTAAGAACAGCAAACACGATTAATTTAGAATCGCGCCCTCAATTCAATAACGAACAAGGAATCGTTGTTGTTGTCCCGACCTTCTGAATCAAGTATTCCGTGATATTTACCTCTAAACTTTGAACGGCTTAGCAATAAATAATCACAAGAAAACAATCGACACTAGAACGAACCTTCAAAGAACTCGTCTTTGACAATCCGCGTAAGAACGATCGGCAAACGCCACAAAGTATAAACTTTGATAAGTTTGATTTTGAACAAAGAAAAAGTTTTAATTTTTTGAGAGAAAGCTCAAAATTTTTTGATAAACTTGATAATAAAATCTGAATTATGTTCAAAAATTCGTTCAAATATGTTTACATAATCAAAATATATCAATATCTAGTAGCCAAAATAATAAAAACACTAAACTAGTAAAATTCTTCGCCGTACGCATATGCGCGCCCTTTACCTACGCATATGCACGGAAGTTGCTATCTTCAGATTTTGCGCCGCGCGCATATGCACGGAAGTCTCTATTTTCGGATTTATGCCGCGCGCATATGCACGAGAGTCTTTGCCCGTGTTTTTCTGAAAATCGCTCGCTCGCGCAATTGCGCGCCTCGTCTGGGCGCATGTGCGTGATACCTTCTGTTTTGGTGTCTTCGGTGACCACTTTTCCGTGTCACCCCCGGCAACTCTAATGGATCCCATGCTTCCCTCGGAGCTTGGCCGATCATGATCGCATCATCCGGGTTAGACCTTTCTTTTGCCAACACGCCTATATATGTCACTCGAAAGCACCTTATTCCCCAGCTCATAAAAGAGAGGGAGAGTTCCTTTCCCGGCTTGATTCAGCTCAGTAACCTTCCTGAAAAATTATTCTACCTCACCCAAGAAAGGTTTTACATGAACGTTTTTCCTCTTGGAAGTAGAGGGATTGGTCTTCTCTTCTTTCAGACTGGGATTATTGGAGATAGTTCAGTAGATGCAAAGGTTGACTACTTTTTAACTTCTTTTCGAAGCATTCCATTTCGTATGTTAGGTGGCCAGTCTGTAACCAGAAAAAGTGGTTTATTACCTATGTCCGTTCTTCCATCAGAAGCCTGAAATGGTTGCTCTTTCTTTACTCTCAAAACTTTTTCAATTCAATTTGCTTGGCGAATAGCTTTCCTTTAGCCTGAAAGTAAGGGTATCAGATCGAGCTTTCTTTCTGGTCTAGAACCATATCCTTATGTTCTTATTCTTGCTGCTTGGCCCAATTCCTTAGCCTTGAGTCATTCCGCTATCATTCGAAATGGTCTATGTCGGAGAAGGTTAAATATCCTCTGATATTACATCTCTTAGTCCAGTCTGTAGAAGTGGTGCAGTTCTTAATGAGGGAAAGTATTAACGCCCTCTCATCTAATGCCTAAAACTGATGAATCAAAGCCTATCGTCTCAGCCTTTTCAGCTGCCTAATCTGATAAGCCTTCCAATGGTCCAAGGAGTTCTAACAATCGGGGAAGCCTTTGCCCTTGCTTTAGTTAGTTCCTTCCTGACCCGAAAGCTGGTAGTGTTGTTCCTGGCCTCGGCTCATTCCCTTCAGATTTTAAGTGAAAGCTCAATCCCATCTGTTCATGTTCACAAAGACAGTTGCAAGAATCGGAGGATGTGCAAGAATGAATATATGCAGAGAATCCCTGTTATTAGAACTAAGACGAATTCCGTCTAGTAATCCTATAGGTTTTACAGATGCTGTTGAGGATCGTCATTAGGAAAGAAAGGCTGCCCTTCGTGCTCGATAGTCTCATATAACATAGGTAAATGGCATCTTCCTTCTGCCTAATAAGTGCAGAAAGCAGCACTGATCCCTGGAAGCATCGTGAACCTGCTGCGAGTATCAGCCACTACATTGGTCTTGCCCGGTTTATAAAATTCAAACAATTTGAGCACTGGTTCACTCGATGTTGCTCACTTCAGCTTTTCAAAATTAGACAATCAGGATACCAGAAATGGTTCCGGTATTTCTTCAATAAGTCTGTTTACACTATGACTTTCTTCGAATAACTTTCAATAAAAGGCCGATAATAGTTTGCTAAACCAAAGAAAAAGATCTCAATTCAGTGACATTAGTGGGCGTAGGCCGCTCAAGAATACCCTTGACTTTTCTTTTATTGCACGCCTTTTTTCGGTTCCTGATTCCTTTGGTATAGGGATCTGTTGAATCGCTCACACCCGCTCTGGGTTAGTCTTGACACCCCCTTTAGCTTTAGACACAATATGACCAAGCTCTTTTTTTGTTACCCCAGGAAGGAAATAAATGCAATATTCCTAGCATCTATTAGAGACCTGCGGTGAGCAACATGGTAAATTCTATGCTTCGAAAAGACAGTATGGTCATCAAGATAGATGAGCCTCTTCTTGCCTTAATTAACATCCCTAAAAGCAAAATTCATAGCCCTCTGGTTCAGCATTGATTAGACCGGCATTCTTGGTTATGCAACGATGCCCCCTGGAGTGGTTAAATTTGTCTTTGCTTTACCCTCTCCCCTTGAGAATCCTTCTAGCATGGATAGCATTTCTAAGCCTTTAACCCTTTGTTTGCAGCATTCTATCCATGTTTTAAACAGGGTAGTTATCCTTCAAAGACGAAAAATTTGAGTTCTAGAAGTAAACACAAAGTCTTATATCTCCATTTTTTTTATCAAATTAGAACCGAGTTAGCAATCTCATCTAGGATATATCAAAGACAGAAATATATTACCGCTTTTTTATATCTTTATTGATGATCGGCTTCAGCTTTGGATTGACTGGCCTTATTCAACTACCAGCAAAAACATCTCTAAACAAAATTATAGTATCATGCCAAATGTGTGCTGTAGAACCCGTTAAATCATACTACGTATAAGCCATGCATAATTTCTAGTATTTTAAATTAAAAATGATTTCTTTATTATTTAAAGCATTTTTAAATTTGATAGTCATGATTATTTATTTTAAATCGCATAAGTTTAGTTTTATCTTTTCAGTTAAATAAGTGAGGCCGGACTGGAGTTGAAGTATTAAGATAAAAATTTAATGATTAGAAAATATTCCTAGAATTTATTCAAGATAAAGGATAATTTATTTTAATGTAAAAGAATGTTTAAGAATTTAATTAATTAATTAGAGTTAAGTAGTAAATAAATTCTTCTATGTCCAATAATTTAATTAAAAGCCTAAATTAAAATATATGACCAATTGAGATAAGTTAATCAAAGCTTATTTTATTTAAGAAATTGTAACTTAACATGTTAGTATATTTAAATTTAAAATTAGCCATGCATGTAAGATAATCACTATCCTAAATTAATTATTTAATCCACTGAAATACTTAATGGGTAGATAAAACTTTAAAGATTTAAAATACAAGATTTAAGCAATATTCTCACCCCATTTGAATAGTAGATTTCGGCCACCTCCTTGATAGGATTTAAAATATTTGGCAACTCTCAATCTTTAATTCATTTCCTTATTTTTCTTGGGAGATAATTCCATCACACTTAATCTTCAATAATTATTAATTAAGCAATTTTCTACCTTATTTTGAAAGAAGAAAATCGGCCACCACACTTGGAGGATTTGATATATTTTAGTAACTCTCTATTGATATCTTTCTTTAATCCTTTCATTGCATGGTTAATCCCCTCATTTTTTTAAATCATCAATAATTAACCATTAAGCAATTTTCTCCCTTATTCTTGATAAGAAAGAATCGTCCACTCACCCACAAATATCCCCCTAAATCTCCCTCAATCAAATAATATCACACATCATTCCATATCTCATAAGCAACTAGGATAGAAAGGTTTTAAAGTTGCCAATCGATTCCCATTCAATTAGTAGACTTCCTCATTAACCTCCTAGCAATTTCCTTATCCTCATTTTTGAAAATTCAGAGGAAAAATCGTGAGAGGCTAGCAAGAAAACAAGAGAGAAAACAAGAAAGCAAAGCAACTCCGTCTCCTCCGCGTCGTGTTGTCGTAATCTATTTGTTTTCATTTCAAACAAATCCAAGGCATGTTTATACCATTCTTTTACTCTTCAATCAAGTCATATTATTATTTTAAAACATTTCATGTGCATAATTTAAAAGGAAAAAAACCGAAATTATGTCAAGCCATTTTCGAAAATGTAGTGCAGAATTTTTCGCCTTCACCTTATGCCCTCATAGTTTGGTTGTTTTTGTTGATTTGCAGGTTGGTTCGATTCCTAGGCTCCCAAGGCTGCTTTTAGACATGAACTAGGATGTGTTAGGGAGGTGCTGGCCCATCGGTTTGAGTCCCTTCGCCACAAGCAAGACGAAATGGACAGCAACTCCAATAGTGCAGTTTTTGTGTTTCGATTTCTTGTATTTCTTGCCTAAGGTGTGAGTTCTTATTTTGCTGCCCTAGGGGCTGTAGCCATGGTTAGAATCCCTCTTTGGTATGTTTAGAACGTGACCAAGATGCCCTTTCATGGCTTGGTTCACGGTCCCATCGGTTTTAAAAACAAAACAAGAACAGCGCCCCATCGGTATTCATTTTTCTGGTTTTTGTTGTGTGTTGAGTTTCGAAATTATGGTTTCAAGTGGGTTGTGGTTGGCTTCTAGCCCTTAGCCTTGACTCATGCAACCCCTTAGCATGTCTAGCATGGATCATGGTTAACCTCATAGCCATTGGATCCTGCATATGACTGCAAAACATGCTACACCCCCCACAAGTCAGCATGTGGTCTCGGGTGGGGCTTCGGGTTTGTCGTAGGTGTTGGCTTGAATTGTGGTTGGCCTAGGGCCCTTAGCCATGGTTCAAACCATACCTTAGGATGTTGGTAAGAGGCTCTGATCGGTGGTTCAAACCCCAATGGCCGATAGTGAAACGTCTGCCTTTCTTTTTGCTTAAAATGTGCTAGAAATTTTTTTTTTTTTTAAAACACCCAATTTTCGGCCTTTACATATACCACATGAAAATATTTTTATAAAATATTTTTACCCTTTTAAAATATAACATCAACCAACTAGCATTTCAAAAATAAAAATGATATGTGATGCATGATTTTTATAAAGTGATGCAAATGTAAAACGTTGAAGGAAGTGAAGTAATTGTGACTATAATGATGTTATGTGGAGATATCGTGAGGGTTATGGTACCAGTGGGAGCCCGACGATCGTATTTCCCGTGACACCATTGAGGATTTGTGGTCATGAGGTTTGAGGTAAGAATGGGAATATCGTGAGGGAAGAAGGGAGCCTATTTATGGGAAAAAGCCCCAGAGGGAGCCCCGACGATCATATTTCTATTCGAAAGAGTATAGGCCAAGGCTCAGTTGACCGGTGAGAGTGTCGCTGATGTCCTCGCCGCCCAGTACTGTGGTTACATGTAGATGGATCCATCGACTTTTTGAGGTTTGAGGAAAGTCACAATTAATGATCTGAATTCAACAAAGGAAAAGGAAAAAGGAAAAATGTTTATGATCATGATAAAAGGATTTATGTTATGAAATGAGGAAAAAGGAAAACGTTAAGGTTTATGTTCGCATGTCATGAAAATGTTTATGTTTAAAGATGTTACATCATTATGAAAATGTTTTATTTAAAGTTCATGCATCATGAAAACGTTTACGAAAATGTTCATGTTAAATTTTATGCATCTTAATGAAAAAGATATTTTAAGTACAAGTATTTTTCACTGTTGCATGTGATTTTATACGTATTATTTGTTATAAAGATTATCGTGTGTTGAGTCTTTAGACTCACTAGGTGTGATGGATGCAGGTGAGGTTGAGGGAGGTCTTGATGGGTGATTGGACTGGACTGAAGGCGCACACAACCCGAGGACCAGCGCTTCTACTTTTTTCGCATTTATGATTCATGATAGTCTCGAAACGAAGAGATGAAAGCTCAAGAGCTGCTGTTGTATTTTATTGGACAGCAGGTTTGGCTTCGGTTCAGAGGTGTGTTTCGAGTCCTTGGTTGGCTTTTAGCCTATGGCCTTGGACTGGACAGTACTTTATTGAGTTAAGAAGGTCATATTTTTGGCCGTTTGTGATTTGGTTAAGTTTAGAGGTCGTACGAGAATTTACGGTGCAAGGTGCCAAAGTGACTTTCGAAAGAGCGTTTCATGATTTTGGCCTCCATGCACAATTTTCGTGTATTACAGCCCTATGGTCATGTTTGCAAGTATTTTAAGAGTATTTTAATCATGGCTAAATGATGGTTTGATGTTGGTTCGGGTTGGTACGAAGCCATGATTGAATACTAAGTTCGTTGGGCATAAATGTCCCGTTTTTGGGTTCAATTACGAGGTTTTGGTCAAGTTAAGTTTAGTTGCATGTTCTCATGCTAGGATTAGGATGCAGCGAGCCTGGGAACGATCCAACTCAATTGGTAAAATAAGACAGGAATTTAATTATATTACGTGCATAAAATATAAAAGTTAATTTTTTAGATATATGCGATATTGCTAGTGGTCACCTCACGCTCATGAGATTGCAGCTTATGGGATTATTACTTCACCCGGTGACCTACGACCGGTTCATGTTCATGTATGGGTACGGATATCCAGTCCAAGGGTTGTGATGATCTCTACCGCCCAGTATACTGTGGTTTAGTCTGATCAGACGATTCATGTTATGTTATGTTACGTTACTTTATGGGCCACTCGCGTAGAACATATTCTCAACAGAAAATTATGATATGCTATTTTATGACAGGGCTCTATCGAGCAAACATTTTACGTACGATTTTCAGTTATGCACGTATTTATAATTAATCATGACATGATTTCCATGTTTACATTACGACACAATATTTTTAAGTTGCATGCGATTTTATTATATATTTACTTGTTATTTCACGATATATGCATGCTGAGTCTTTAGACTCACTAGACTTGATTGTTGTAGGTACTGATGAGGTCGGGGACCAGTGAGCTAGCTTGGGTTGGCAGTAGTAGGAATCCGAGGACCTCATTTTCAGCACTTACTATTTTTATTCTAAACTCAGTTTTTATTTGTCAAATTATTTTAAGTTGTTATTCTGAAAACATTATTTACTAGCGCTGCTACTTTAAACATTGAATCTTTTATCAGTATATTTAATGAATGATGCATTTTATTTATTTAAAGAGAAAATTTTAAATTTTTCCGCAAATTTTCAAGTACGAAATACAGGCCTCTACATGTGCGAATAAGAAAAGCAAATGAAGTATGTCAAAAAGTAAACCAACCCCTTAGACTGCTCCGATGTAATAAAAACCATCGGATTAACAAAAAAGCAGCACGATCTAATTCGCAAATGTCACCCACATATATAGCATCTTTTTTCACAGTAGCAGGATCGCTATAACTGACTCCATTGAGTTCGCAGCCGTAGAACTCAACAGTTACACCTACTTGTTCAACACTATACTTCGATTCTACCATTCTAAAAGGATCCGAAGGGAGCTCGACTGCCAAGGAAAGTAACATTGGCTCTAACAAATGATTTATAGTTCCTAAACTCCGACCTAAAGACGATAGCCTTCTCAACCCACTCGTACGGCTCGTTCACAACTCTCAGGTCCCAATTGATACCCGATTTCTGATAGAATTGCTGGTCTGCTCCACTGCAAAAGCCGTCATTTATGGAACTGTTGCAACCAAGAATGTGTCCTCTGGCCTTGGGGACCCCATCCTCGGATTGGGCTAAAGCCAGTTCTCGCTGACCCTCAGAGATCTCGTGTACGTTCTCTTCGATGTAGTTTCCTGCCCTGCGGTTTCCTTCTCTGGTCTCTTTTAGTGTAAGTTGGACGTGGTCTTGCTTTAATCTTCTTGTTTTACGCTCGCCCTCTCAAATAAATAAGAATGGAAATTTTTTTGTAAATCCTCATCATCCTATACTTTTTTTTATATTTCTTCTATAGGCGTGAAATGAAATAAAATATATTCTCGAGGGTTTCTCTCTTCTCTCTATATGAAAGCGTGCAAACATGCCCTCTTGGAGAAGAGGGCATATTCTAAAATCAAAGTTAGCCCAGCTCGACTTAGATATCGCATGAAAATGGATTTTTGTAGAACCAGCTCCGAGAATGCATAGATGGATTTTGAAGAGAAAAACGTAATCGAATGAATCGATGCCAATGAGTACAACATATGAGCTCATACCTTATGTGAGCTTACCGTTACTATTACCCTTTTTTATCTTTAGCTTAAAGAAAGGCCTTTTATTTACTATTAGCAAGATGTTATTCCCCCGGTGGAACCAAATCTTCGGTCACATTATCAATGAAAAGCTAGTGCCAAAGAAAACATCTAAAGAGCTACCCACCTGGACTCGATCCTTCACTTTTGCTCTTCCCAGAGAATGTATTTGATCAATAATTGGTATTTCTCATTCCAAAGCTCGATCAATATCCACTTTATGAGGGAAAGAATCTACTTTCTGAGCTCAACGGTCTCTCCTAGCACGAGAGAAGGGGTCTCAGAGGCCAATCAAACACGTTTTAACGCATAGTTCACAGGGAAGACGAGTCGGATCCCATGGACAGGCTTTTAAAGTGGATAGATAAAGTACTATCATAGAATCGACAATTTTTGCGGTGGTATTTATTTAATTGAATTCAACTCAAGTGGGCAAGGGAAGGTTGGTAAACGTAGAGAGATATTAGCTTTACCCACTTTATCTTCTCTCTTGATTGTTATCGAGTCTATATCATAGCTATTGCATACTTGCATCTGTTATTACAGAAAGGGCTTGATGAAGACCACCAACTGGTTAGTGATCGGGCACTCGCTTCATTTACCTTTACGGCGTAGAATCGGCTTCCTTTAGAGTTTAGAGGGAGATGAGCAACAAAGTGCGTGCGTTCCAAACCAACTGAGCTTAGCAGCGACAAAGCTGAGCAATCGGTTGGGAAAAGGAAAGATCAACGACGAAGTTACTAGCTACTAGTTGGAAAGGGCAAGACCACCTTTGATACATTTCTACTGGTCCAGAATTCGAATAACGAACGAAAGACCAGGAAATTGGATATAGAAAGCACTTCCAGCAGGGTTGACGACTGTGTGGCCCGCATTCAGCTGGAAGTAGGAAATCAATCCCGACACGACCAATGACTTAATCTCCTTCTACGCTTCGACTCAACCACCTACCTAACTTCAGCGAAAAGATTCAATAGATAGCAGCTACCTAAGGCGCCCTTCAACAATCACGGTCTTTTATCTAGTAAGTCCTAGTACTATGTTCTCCAAGCTTTACTATAATAGAATAGGCAGGCCCTTTAGAGAATAGTATAATGTTGGGTTAGCTCTGCCTTGTTGTGATAGGGGGAGTCACTCTTGCGTTCTCTCATGGGTAGGCCAGTCTCGCTCTCTCCTGTCGGTAAATATATGTGTTGTGGTATTGCTGTCGTGCCGTGTCGTTCCAGTAGTGTTTGTGAATTAGTCCTTTTGAAGGGGGGATGCAAAAAGGTAAATAAAGACCATAGCCAAAAACAATGGATTCCCGGTGTGGGGACCCGGACGCTAATTCATTTCTTAATCATTCTTTAGGATTAAATGGATCAATCAAATACATTGGGTCATAACAAATTTTTTTTTTTACTTTGCGCAGCATATAAACAAGTGTACGAATCTATACAACAAGTCATGTTCCATTTTATTTAAATACAAGATCATGTGCAATGTATACAACCTAATCAAAGGTACAAAACCTAATCATGATACAATCATATCAACCTAGGGTTCAACACTACATATCAAGTATTGAAGGCCAAATCTACATCGAAGTCCGGATTCACCACTCTATCTCGATCTCTCATCCTCTTCTTGACCCTGATCCAGTCCCACCTGTTGTTATGCACACATACAAACACAACAACAGCCGGATAACTCCGATGAGAATAATTCCCAGTATAAACAATGCATACATGCATTTCATATCAACATATACAAAAGCATATAACAGTTATCACTAACATGTATCAAATCTGAAAACATGAAACGATATAAAACTGTAAATCCAACTCTTAGACTCTTAATCTCTGACTCGACTGTTATCTAGTCTAGGGATCCTGGTTCCCGGACGTTGGCACCTTATATCGAATCTCTGCAATAAGAATCAATCTACTCGTAAGCACATCGATATAACCAAACATCCAGTGTCTTGGCACCTTTGCCAAAGACTCGTTCTCGATGTCTATCTTCTATTCTCTGCTTTTCTATAAATCAATAGAAATAGCATTCACATTCAAGTAATACAAAGGTATAAAACAATAACAAGCAAGTCCGTGCTCGGGTCCGTGTAGCCTCGGTCGTTCAAAAGTCGCTTGAATCATGTTCCTTTAGCCCTCACACGTACTCCCATGCATCACGAAGCCTTCCGCACTCTGCACTTCACTTGTAAGTCCTTCTCTTTTGCTCATAAGTCCATGCAACGCTTCCTTGAACTTCTTCAGTCGTCCTCTTGTAATTGGTCCCTCCGGTAATTCTAAAGGATCCCATGTTTTCCTTGGAGCTTGACCATCCGTGTTCGCATCAGACATATTTGAGAAGTACAATATCAAATACAACTCAACACAAGACATCTCAATCTAGTACATTTCGACGGCATAACGGCGTAGTCTCGAGATACCGGCGATACAACAACATATGGCCAATCTCAACAACTCATAATCAATCAATAAACACAATTCCAATACCAAATCTGTATATTATCAATCAAACATATCTAGAAAATCGATAACAATTCTATACAATATCTGTTCTTCGATCCAGTTTTGAGTATATGTTGACTAATATCTCAAGAACACATAATATCAATCAAATACTGATTCCTCCAATACATAAATTTCAAACCGTGCTAGAACATAATAAAACTTACGTCTTTTTGAAGCCTTTGACGAGTGGAGCACGAAACTAAACTCGGATTGAAGATTGGATGATCGGATCTTGCACTATCCAATTTATAAGATGCAAGGCTTGAGGGTCAGCTATGGATTCTCTCGGCTCTCTTGCTGGAATTCTGAATGAAAGAAGATAGTTAAAATATCAAGTTGCATGGCAAGGCCATGTGGCTTATTCTTCATGCTGCACGTCTCGCGTATATGCGTGTCCAACACTGGCGCATATGCGCGAGACTTTCTGTCTCGGCGCCTAGCTTCACAGCTGCTCGCACATATGCGCGCCTCATCTTCGCGCATATGCGCGAGATGTTCTGTCTCGCACTGCTGCTGTACCCATGCTCGAGCATATGCGCGCCCCATCTTCGTGCATATGCGTGAGACGTTCTGTCTCGGCACGTTGCGTGAGACGTTTTGTCCCGCAGCAATGCTCCGCCCATATGCGCGCCACTCCTCGGGGCATATGAGCCACAAGTTCTGTCCGCCCCATGACTTTTCCACTCAATTTCCTTTCTTGCACTTTAGCCTCTGAAATCTTCATTACGTACAATTCTGGCAATTAATCACTATCATATAACCGTAATATAATCACAGGCCTTACAATTCTCCCCCTCTAAGACATGATTTCGTCCCCGAAATCACATGCAATTAAATCATATAATATACGAAGACATAACAGAAGCTAAATAAGAAACTCACATTAGTGGAATAGCTCAGGAAATTTCTGTCTCATATCTGGTTCAGTCTCCCAAGTAGCTTCTTCAATGCCATGACGACTCCACTGAATTTTCACCAGCGGAATAGTCTTCGTTCTGAGTTGTTTTTTTTTACGATCAAGAATCTGAATTGGTTTCTCAAAATAACTCAGAGTTTCATCGAGTTCGGCCTCGTCTGGCTGAAGAATATAAGAAACATCATGAATATATTTCCGCAGGATAGATACATGAAAGACATCATGTATTCCAGATAGAGAAGGTGGAATAGCAAGTCGATAGGCACGATCACCTATATTTTCCAGAATCTTATACGGCCCAATATAACGTGGAGACAATTTCCCTTTCTTGCCAAATCTGACGCCTCTAAAAAGAGAAATCTTCAGAAATACTCTGTCTCCCGCATCAAATACTAACGGTCGACGTCAGATATTCGCATATTTGGCCTGTTTATCTTGAGCTGTTTTCATTCTCTACTAAATCAGCTTCACTTTCTCAGTCATATCTCGAATCATATCAGGTCCAAGTTCAAGTACTTCTGAGATATCATCCCAATAGAGAGGGGATTTGCACTTCTTGCCGTACAACGCTTCAAACGGAGCTATCTCTATACTCGTCTGATAGCTGTTGTTATATGAGAATTCTCATAATGGTAAAGAATCTTGCCAACTAGTGCCACAATCTAGCACTACCGCTCTAAGCATATCCTTCAATGTCTGGATAATCCGCTCTGACTGTCTGTCTGTCTGTGGATGGTATGCGGTACTTAGGTGTAACTTCGTACCTAGAGCCTGTTGCAAACTGTGCCAAAAATACGAAGTAAATCAAGGATCCTGATCTGATACAATAGACTTTGGCACTCCATGCAATCTGACCACCTTTCTGACATAAATCTCTCCCATCTGGTCATGTCTGTACGTCATTCTGTACGGAATAAAACATGCTGATTTGGTCAATCTGTCAATAACGACCCAAATCGCATCACAACCTCGGGAGGATCGTGGTAGCTTCGTCACAAAATCTAGGGAAATGTGTTCCCATTTCCATTCTGGAATAGATAAGCTATGCAATAGACCTCCTGCTTTTTTTCTTTCTGCTTTTATCTGTTGGCAATTCAAACATCTGGACACAAACTCTACAATGTCTGATTTCATTTGTTTCCACCAAAACTATTTCTTCATATCATTGTACATCTTTCTGCCACCAGGATGGATACTAAATCGACTACAATGTGCTTCTGCCAATATCTGCTGTCTCAAATCTGAAACATCTGGCACAACAAGTCGATTATTCACATACAATACATCATTACGAACATGATATTCTGATCGATGCCCTTATCTGACCATCATAATCGAGTCTTGAATATTCTGATCATCTTTCTGGGTTTCTTTAATTCTTATAATCAGTTCTGGTTCAACTTGAATAGCACAAAGTCTCAACGGTTTGCAATCTGTTTCAAATACTATCCAGACAAACAACAATTTTCAATCAAATTCGAAACATCAATCGTTGATAAGGATAGATAACATACCTTTCGACTCAGTGCATCAGATGCTGCATTTGACTTCCCCGGATAGTGTAATGCCCGAGATTTTATATCATGTTAAGCTGAGATTATTGATTTTGAATTGATGTAATTTTAGACGGACCATTCCAAGACTAGATTGGGCAAAGCATATGATTATGCAATTTTTTTTGGACAGAACTATTGGCGCCCGAGCGGTGAAAAATGACCGCCCGAGCGCCAATGTTCAATAAGATGATCATTTGGACAGAACATCTGGCGCCCGAGCGGTAGAAAATGACCGCCCGAGCGCCAATGTACAACAAGTTAAGTTACCGTACAGAGTGTTCAGCGCCCGAGCAGTAATTCATGACCGCCCGAGCGCCGCCTGGAATTGTGAAAATGAGCCACGTTTATCAGCCATGCAAGTGGATATATATAAATGTTCAAGTCCCTCAGAAAGTTGGAGAAAGGGAACGAGAAAAGACGTCAGAACTTAGATCCGAACATATTTCCGTGTTCCTCTCGTCAAAGGCTTCGACAAGACGTAAGTTTTCTTATGTTGTGATACGATTTGAAATTATGATATTGAAGGAATCAGATATGCTTGATATATGGTGTTCTTGAGATATTAAACATCGTAGAATCGAAAACAGATCGAAGGATAGATACCGTATGTAATTGTTATGAATTTTTAGATTGAATTGAGATTATTCAGATTTCTTAGATTATGGATTGTATTGGCTAGTGGTTATGATTTGTAATTGATATCTATTGCTGTCTGAGTTGACGGGGATATTGAGATTGTACCGTTATGCCGTCGATAATGAATTAGACTGAATATTGATCAGAACAGGTCTGAGATGAGTTGTATTGATAGTTTACTTCTCAATGATGTTATTCCAGATTGGAATCAGAATCGATAGCAGAAAGATCAGAGTTATTCAGTTTTTGTACTCCGAAAGAAAATAATAAATCAATGTTAACCGGGAGATTCCTATCGCTGAGTTTCGATATATGTGTTAATGTCTAGAAACTGAGATCCCGAGAATAGAGATGAGTCGAGTCTGAGATGACGAGTCAAAGAGTTTTATCTGTATTCACTAATGTGTCATAAATTATGATTTATGTTTTGTGATACATGGTTAATGCTTTTGTATATGATTTTATGCATTGCATGTATACATTGTTTATACTGGGCTTATATTCTCACCGGAGTTATCCGGCTGTTGTCTTGTTTGTATGTGCGCATGACAACAGGTGGGACAGGATCAGGGTCAAGAAGAGGATGAGAGAGAGGAAAAGTTAACGTGGTGATCCGGATTCAGAAGTAGATAGGTTTCAACACTTTATATATCGTAGTTGAACCCTAGTTTGACTTTGTCGAACGTTGTACAAAATTTGTACTTTTATACTGATATGTATATTAGAATGATTCCATTACGTTCCGCATTTTTTTTAAAAAAAATTTAGACCATGTTTATCTTAATTGATTGAATTATTCCCAAAGAATGATTAAGAAATGAATTAACGTCTGGGTCCCCAGAGTAGGTGGTATCAGAGCAGTAGGTTCCTGAGATTGAACTAGAACAGAGTAGTAGGTTTAGAACTGTAGGTTCTGTAGACCGAAATAGAAGCTAGTGAGCGGGGTAGATTGAGTTTTCTTTCCTGCTTTTGTGTGCTAGCATGATTACTGCTGTTATTATTACATGTTACCTGATTATCTGATTTGATTGGTAAACTTTATTAATTGAAAATGAATCGGAACCGATTCTTGATCAGCAATATAATGATCGGAGGGGGGGACTGAATTGACACAGATTTGTTGTATTGGGTTACTAATCCTTTTGATAATCAGATATGCCTCCCCAAAGAATCCCAGAACAGGGCAGTACTTCGCCAATTCCAATGGATGTGACAGCAACTCCGATGGAAACGTTATTAAAGAGATTTCAGTCGTTTAAACCACCAACCCTGAAAGGAACAGGGACTTCTGTTGACTGTGAATGTTGGTTAGATGATATTGAGATGCTGTTTGATTCGTTGGATTACACTGATGAGCATAGAGTTAAATTGATTGGGCACCAGTGAAAGGGGATCGGTTACGGTGACCGGAAGCGCAACGGAAGTCAAAAATTTTATTTTACATGCTAAAATTTTCGGCCACCATGTTCCTTGTGCGACAAATACATTCAAACACCATACAAGACATACATAGGGTGTTTGAGAGATTATACCTATCAACCTCTTGAGGTTGATGAATGGCACCAACCAAGTTGTAAACAACTTGGCTCTTGAGTGGATGAAGATCTACAAGCTTCCTCCTCCTTCAAAAATTAGGGCCACCACTTGCTAGGTAAATCCCTTCTTGTTTTGCACTAGAAAAACAAGAAGATTTTTCAATGAGAAGAATATTTCTTCCTCAACACTTGAAGAAGAAAAATGAGAGAAAAACTTGGAGAGAAAAGTGTGAAGAATTTCGGCCAAGGTGTGTTTAAAAATGGGGGGAGGGAGACTTGTCTTGGACATGCAAAAAGTTGAAAGCAAAAGTTGCTTGCCATGCCTTGAAAACACAAAAAGTAGTCTCCCAACCTTTCACCTCCCATGCATGTATATTATATGGTTTTTAATCAAATTAAAAACCATGGACTAAATTTAATTATCTCAAACATATTTGAGACTAATTAAACATTACTTGAATTTACCCAA
>NC_133319.1:8842188-8863751 GCF_012295235.1 Primulina huaijiensis | reverse complement strand
AAACTTTTGTCTCACGTTTGATTAGGACCCAATAATATGACGTCGTTCATCTTCACGTGTCAAGCCTAACCCATCGATATTGAACCTTAATGGACGGTCGCCATGAGTTCCCTCAATAATATGAGCCGAAATCATGGGAGTTCCACGTAGTTCACATCACCATGTCAATGGATGTCACAGCTTTCCGGCACCCAAAGCTCCCCAATAATATGAGCCGAGCCTCGAGTACGGGTAGCGTTCATCATGCACCCATTGTCGATGGAAGACAAGGAAATTATAAACAAATTTATAATTCCCCTTTTCGGGCTTGATCTCAATTTTGAATCTTATTCAAAATGAGGGTTTTTAATTTTGAAAGGTCTCATCATTAATTTTATTTTAAAAGCTCGCCATGTTTGATCGTATATTTTCCGGATTCATGCAACTTTGTTATTATCATAATAATAACGCACATACTCATTATTTATAACATATCATGCATATATTATGAACAGTAAACAAAACAAGGATGATCAATCGCCCCAAAACTAATGGCCCGTGTGAGCTAAACACGGGCCTAGGTCCAATCCTAGGGAAATGCATGGGATGCAAATCCAACTATTACATTAGCTTCCAATATTTACATGTCTTCAATCTTCATAATCATCAAGGCCACCATCTTCCAATTTTGATCTTCCACTATACTAATATTTACAAATAAATATCCATGACAAATAAGGATACATCCCATAGGGTGAGAACGGGCCATAAACCANGAGGGTTGTTCAGTGCACTCTACAAGGAGCACCTATCTGCATGCTCGGACATCACAATGTCCCCTACCAATGAAACATGGTACTCACATCGCAGATACTAGTCTCGAACTCGAGCGGCCTATATCCTTCTTAGTGGCGGCTGAATCGACTAGGAACTGTTTAGAATATACAGTATTACAAATATGAGTTTCATGATACTCATCATATGAGCATCTCATATTCTTTCTACTATTTGTATATTCAAGGGCTTTATCTATGCAACTAGCATGGGTATACAGATAAAGAAGTGCCAAAACAATAAATTCAAATATTATTAAAATAAAGATCGTTCATACATAGAGTTTCATTGTGAACACTCGGCCAACACTTGGCTCGACGTGCACCTACTCTAACAACCAGTTGCATGATGTTGCAAAGAATTGGTGGATCACGACAAAGAAATCGTTGGAGCATCGAGGTACGAATATCACTTGGAATGTCTTTAAAACTGAGTTCTATCAGAGATTTTTCCCAGTGTCGTACAGGAAAGACAAGGGTGCAGAATTTGCAAACTTGAAGCAAGGGCAGTTAAACATTGAAGAGTATGTTGCCAAATTTTTGACATTGCTACGATTTGCTCCTCACGTTGCCGAGAATGATGAAGCTGTTGCTGATCAGTTCATCAATGGCCTGAATCCCAAGATTTTTACATTGGTGAACAAAGGGCGACCGAATAACTTTGTTGATGCCATGAACAGAGCAAAAGGAGCTGAAGCTGGTCTGATGAGACAGAAAAGAGCTTCGTATGTTCCTACAGCACCGAGACCACAACAACCACCTCCCAGATTTGAGAGTGGCAGCAGCAGTGGTGGGAAGAAGGATTATTTGAAAGCCAGAGGAAAACAGTTTAAGAAGTCTGACAGCAGTTCTTCTAGCTCCAGTGGTTCCAGACAGAGCCCTAGTTATACCGGAGTTTACTGCAGAACTTGCGGAGGGAGACATCCCACTGAACAATGCCAAGGAGTGATTGGTAGTTGCCGTATCTGTAGACAGCAGGGACACTTTGCCAGAGTTTGTCCATAGAGAGGTTCCCAAGTATCCCAGGGAGCAGAATCAGTTGGATCAGTGGCTCAGACTGATAGACGATCATCAGCTGTACATTCCTTTCAGCCACCACCATCCACCCAGTCATAGCAGAGGCCAGGAGGAAGCCAGACAGTTAGTTAGCCTCCTAAACAGCAGGCCAGAGTATTTGATTTGACAGAGGAGCAGGCTCAGGAAGCACCAAACGATGTTGTTGCAGGTAACTGTTCTTTATGTGGTTATCCTGCTTACGTATTGATAGATACAGGTGCTTCTCATACATTTATATCTGAGAGATTTGCATTGAGTCATGCATTACCTGTTGAGTCTCTATCTACTGTAGTATCTATCTCTTTACCTTTAGTGATAAGTCTTATATCAGTGACATCTGTTAGACCTTGTATACTGCGGTATGATGAGAATGAGATTGAGTTAGATTTTATTGTGCTTGGGTTGTCTGATTTTGACTATATTATCGGTATTGATATGTTGACCAAGTACAGAGCTACCGTTGGTTGTTTCCACAAGATTGTGAGATTCAGACCTGACATGGCTGACGAGTGGAAATTTTACGGTAAGGGTTCTAGATCTAGAATTCCTTTGATATCTGTTATGTCTATGACTCGATTGTTACAGAAAGGAGCAGAGTGGTTCCTTGTCTATTCAGTTGATTTAATGAAATCGAGTCCATCATTGGCGGACCTGCCAGTGGTGTGTGAATTTGCTGATGTCTTCCCAGATGAGATTCCGGGATTGCCTCCGATTTGAGAGATAGATTTCAGCATTGAATTGGTACCAGGTACAGTTCCAATTTCTAGAGCTCCGTACAGAATGACACCAATTGAATTGAAAGAATTGAAAGAGCAGTTAGAAGATTTACTGGCCAAAGGATACATTAGACCGAGTGTTTTTCCTTGGGGTGCTTCAGTGTTGTTTGTTAGGAAGAAGGATGGGTCAATGAGACTTAGCATTGACTATCGGCAACTGAACAAGGCTACGGTTAAGAATAAATATCCTTTGCCAGTATTGATGATTTATTTGATCAGTTGCAGGGTTCTTCTGTTTATTCCAAGATCGATCTGAGATCTGGATACCATCAGTTGAGAGTCAGAGATTCTGATATCTCGAAGACAGCGTTCAGAACCAGGTATCGACATTATGAGTTTATTGTCATGCCGTTTGGTTTGATGATTGCTCCAGCTGTTTTTATGGGTCTGATGAACCGTGTGTTTTAGAAGTATCTCGATGATTTCGTGATTATTTTTATAGATGATATTTTGATTTAATCAAAGAATATGATTGAGCATGCTGAGCATCTGAGAATTGTGTTGAGAACTTTGAGAACTGAGAATTTATATGCAAAATTGTCGAAATGTGAATTCTGGTTGAGACAGCTTGTATTCTGGGTCACATCATATCCGGAGATGGTATATCAGTTGATCATAGTAAGGTTGATGCTGTATTCAGTTGGCCGAGACCGACATCAGTACCAGAGATTCGCAGTTTTATGGGTTTGGCAGGGTATTACCGTCGAATTATTAAAGATTTCTCGAGTATTGCTAAATCTATTACGCAGTTGACTCAGAAGAATGCACCATTTGTATGGTCCGAAAACTGTGAGTCCAGTTTTCTTCAGTGGAAGAAAAGGCTGACCAGTGCTTTGATCTTGACTATTCCATCAAGTACTGGTGATTTTGTCGTTTATTGTGATGCTTCTCACAGAGGATTGGGATGTGTTTTGATGCAGCGGGGACATGTCATTGCCTATGCTTCGAGACAGTTGAAGCCACATGAAACTCGCTACCCAATTCATGATCTTGAATTGGCAGCTATTGTATTTGCACTGAAGATATGGCGACACTACCTATACGGTGAGAAATTTGAAATCTATTATGATCACAAGAGCTTGAAATATCTTTTTTCACAGTCAAATTGAATATGAGACAGAGAAGATGGCTTGATTTGCTAAAAGACTTTGATTGTGAAATCAAATATTGTGGGGACCCGGGCTCTAACTCGATTATCTTTTGGGATTAATTGGATCTTTGCTAGAAAATGTGGGTCAAAATTTTGCTTTTAACATTAAATTAAATGTATACATGAAGCATGGAACTATTCTTTATTCGATTAAACAAACATAATGTACATACAAGTCTGTTTTAGTACAATCATATCCTAGTGTTCAGAAAATCTAGTACACGTCAAGTACAAAACGACTAGTAATCTGCTATGCCCGAAATCACCACAATATCTTGATCTCTCATCTTGCTTGCGACCCTGATCCTGTCCCACCTGTTGTCATGCACACATACAGACACAACAACAGCCGGATACTCCGGTGAGAACAAATCTCAGTATAAAACATGTATACATGCATGTCATGCAAGTAAATACAAAATCATAAAACATAAATCAGTAATTATGACACACTAGTGAATACAGATAAAACTCTTCAACTCTTATTCTTTGACTCGACTCATATCTAAGTCTAGGGATCCCGGTGTGAATAAGACGTAACAAGTCTCCCACCTACTCTCCCAATCGGGGTGGCGGTACGTCTTATTCCTAGACTTCGGTCATATCTGTATCGAATGTCTACAATCGGAGATGATCTGCTCCTATGCGTCGATACACCGAACGTCTAGTTTGACAATCTGTCAATGACTCCTATCTCAAATGCTTGAATATAAATCTATAAACAAGACATAATCATAATCAAACATAATTAAGAATCTAGTATGTGATTTTGGGAAACTCGTATCCAGTCTGAATCGAGTCATGTCTTCCCGTGTTCACATGAATTATACCTTTCTTGTCGTAGTCTCGGTTTGAACAAGTCGAAGTCTCGTATTCTTGATCTCGAATCTGTCAAACCCAATCTGAAATGACATATATACAATGCACCATATCAATCTCTAACTTCAAGCAATACATATACGGATTAATATTCAATCTCGGTACAATTCGACGGCATAACGACGTAATCTTTCGATACCGGTAATGCCAACAACAAGCTCAACAACTCATAAGCAAGATCATATCATCTCAATTCTAATTCCAGCATGTCAAAATCTATTCAATTCAATCAATATATGCTGAAATTCATAACAAATGCATACGGTACCATTTCTTCAATCCGGTTGCGAATAAACGTTCCCAATAATCACAAGAACAATTAATAACAATCAAACTCTGATTTCCCCCAACATCTAAACTTCAAACTATCTAGGAAATGAATAAAACTTACATCCTCTTGAAGTGCTTGATGAGAGCAACACAAATCTGAACCCGGATTGAAAATCGGATGAATATATCTTGCACAAGTTAAGTTCCAAGCTATGATGCACTTGTAGGAATTTCCAGATCTTCTCTCGGTCCTTGCTGCTGAGATGGTGAGGGAATGAAACTAAATACACATTATATATGCATGGCTAGGACAAGTGGCTTATTTTTCATTCTGCACGTCTCGCGCATATGCGCGACCTCAACCGGCGCATATGCGCGAGACCTACTGTCTCGGCACTTAACAATTTTATCTGCTGGCGCATATGCGCGCCCCTTCTCGGCGCATATGCGCCAACTTCTCTGGACATCTCGCGCATATGCGCGCCTCTTGTCGCGCATATGCGCGAGACCTTCGTCTCAGCATCTCTTGGACTCACTCAGCTCGCGCATATGCGCGCCCACCAGCCGCGCATATGCGCGAGACCTTCGGGTCTCACACAAAATCTTTGCACATAATTACAACTCAATAACTCCAATCCAAATTCGACGTGCTCTATCTATAATCATATCAATGAATCAATAAATCGGCTCAGATTAACAGGATAAAAATCTCGGGCATTACATTTCTCCCCCTCTAAGATATGATTTCGTCCCCGAAATCTCAGGCAATCAATCAAAGCGGGTATAAAAGCAAGATAATCAAGACTGAATAAATACTCACATCATACAAATAGTTCTGGATATTTCTGTCTCATCTCTGATTCTGTTTCCCAAGTCGCTTCTTCAATACCGTGACGACTCCACTGAATCTTCACAAGTGGAATGGTTTTCGTTCTGAGCTGTTTCTCTTTACGATCGAGAATCTGTATCGGCTTTTCGAGGTAACTCAAAGTCTGATCTAGCTCTGCTTCTTCAGGCTGAATAACATGAGAACTATCTGGCATATATCTACGCAACATCGATACATGGAAGACGTCATGTATCCCAGATAGAGAAGGCGGAATGGCGAGTCGATAGGCACGATCTCCTATCTTCTCGAGAATCTCGTATGGACCGATGTATCGCGGAGACAATTTCCCACGTTTGCCAAATCTGACAACGCCTCTGAAAGGAGAAATCTTCAAGAATACTCTGTCTCCCTGTTCAAATACTAACGGTCGACGTCTGATGTTCGCGTACTTTGCCTGTCTATCCTGCGCTGTCTTCATTCTCTTCTGAATGATCTTCACCTTCTCTGTTATTTCACGGATCATATCTGGCCCTAAGTCTGGTACCTCGGAGATGTCATCCCAGTACAACGGAGATCTGCACTTCTTTCCGTATAATGCCTCAAACGGTGCCATCTCGATGCTAGTCTGGTAGCTGTTGTTGTACGAGAATTCACAAAGAGCTAGTGAATCTTGCCAACTAGTACCAAAATCTAGTACTACAGCTCTCAGCATATCTTCTAAAGTCTGGATAGTCCGCTCTGACTGTCCGTCTGTCTGGGGATGGTAAGCAGTACTCAAGTGTAATGTCGTACCTAAAGCCTGCTGCAAACTGTGCCAGAAATGTGAAGTGAATCGTGGATCACGATCTGATACGATCGACTTCGGCACACCATGTAATCTGACTACTTCTCGAACATATATCTCGGCCATCTGATCATATCTGTATGTCATCTTGTACGGAATGAAGCATGCGGATTTGGTCAATCTATCTATCACAACCCAAATCGCATCGCAGCCTCGGGATGATCGTGGTAACTTCGTGACGAAATCCATGGAAATGTGATCCCATTTCCATTCAGGAATAGCTAAACTCTGAAGTAACCCTCCGGGCTTCTTTCTCTCGGCCTTCACCTGTTGGCAATTTAAGCATTTCGACACAAACTCTGCAATATCTGACTTCATTTGTTTCCACCAGAACTGTGTCTTCAGATCATGGTACATCTTCCTGCCACCAGGATGAATACTGAACCGACTACAGTGCGCTTCTGACAGTATCTGTTGTTTCAATTCTGAAACATCTGGCACTACAAGACGGTTATTTACATACAAAGCATGATCACGTACCTGATACTCAGAAATATGTCCTGATCTGACCATATCAATCGACTTCTGAACACTCTGATCGGTTCTTTGTGCCTCTTTGATGCGAACAATCAATTCTGGTTCACACTGAATAGTGGCAAGTCGCAACGGCCTACTATCTGTATCAAATGCTAATCCAGAAAAGCAACAATCTTCTATCATATTCGAAACACCTATCGTCGACAAGGATAAGGAACATACCTTTCGACTCAAAGCATCCGCTGCTGCATTCGACTTCCCTGGATAGTACTTGATCTCGCAATCAAAGTCTTTCAGTAGATCAAGCCATCTACGCTGTCTCATATTCAATTCTGACTGAGAAAACAGATATTTCAAGCTCTTGTGATCAGAGTAGATCTCAAATTTCTCGCCGTACAGATAGTGTCGCCATATCTTCAGTGCAAATACGATAGCCGCCAATTCAAGATCATGAATTGGGTATCGAGTCTCGTGTGGCTTCAACTGTCTCGAAGCATAGGCAATAACATGCTGTCGCTGCATAAGAACACATCCTAACCCTCTGTGCGATGCATCACAATATACAACGAAATCACCTGTACCTGAAGGTATCGTCAACACTGGAGCACTGGTTAGTCGTCTCTTCAACTCTAAGAAACTAGACTCACAATCTTCAGACCACACAAATGGAGTATTCTTCTGTGTCAACTGGGTAATCGGTTTCGCAATACTGGAGAAATCTTTAATAAATCGTCGATAGTACCCTGCTAAACCCATGAAACTGCGTATCTCTGGCACAGAAGTCGGTCTCGGCCAACTGATCACAGCTTCCACTTTACTCGGATCAACAGAAATACCGTCTCCAGATATGATATGACCCAAGAAGACAACCTGTCTCAGCCAAAACTCACACTTTGACAGTTTAGCATACAGTTGCTCATTTCTTAACGTCTGCAACACAATTCTCAAATGCTCAGCATGATCAGTCTCATTTCTTGAGTAAACCAAAATATCATCTATAAAAACAATCACAAACTCATCCAGATACCTCTGAAAGACACGGTTCATCAGACTCATAAACACCGCTGGCGCATTCGTTAAACCAAAAGGCATGACAATAAACTCATAATGTCCATACCTGGTTCGGAATGCTGTCTTCGGTATATCAACATCTCTAACTCTCAGCTGGTGATATCCAGATCTCAGATCGATCTTGGAATAGACAGAGGATCCCTGCAACTGATCAAACAAATCGTCGATGCGAGGCAATGGGTACTTGTTCTTTACTGTTGCCTTGTTCAGTTGCCGGTAATCGATACACAATCTCATCGAACCGTCTTTCTTTCGCACGAATAGCACTGGTGCGCCCCAAGGAGATACACTCGGTCTGATATATCCCTTGGCCAGCAAATCTTCAAGCTGTTCTTTCAATTCTTTCAACTCTATCGGTGCCATTCTATAAGGAGCTCGAGAAATAGGAACCGTACCTGGTACTAGGTCGATGCTAAAATCTACCTCTCTGACTGGAGGCAATCCCGGAATCTCATCGGGGAACACATCTGCAAACTCGCAAACCACTGGCAGATCTGCCAATGCTGGGCTCGATTTCAGTAAATCTACTGAATAGACAAGGAACCCCTCTGCTCCTTTCTGTAGTAATCGAGTCATAGACAATACTGAAATCAAAGGAATCCTAGCTCTAGACCCTTTGCCGTAGAACTTCCACTCTTCAGCCATCTCTGGTCTGAATCTAACAATCTTGTGGAAACAGTCTACTGTCGCTCTGTACTTGGTTAGCATGTCGATACCAATAATGCAATCAAAATCAGATAACCCAAGTACAATACAGTCTAAATCTATCTCATGCCCATCATACTGTAGTAAACATGATCTAACAGATGTCACTGATATCAACCCTGTCCCCAAAGGAGAAGAGATAGACACTACAGTAGACAACGACTCAATAGGCAATGCATATGTCAATGCAAAACGCTCAGATAAGAATGTATGTGATGCACCTGTGTCTATCAGAACATAAGCAGGATAACCGCAAAGCGAACAATTACCTGCTATCACGTCATCAGGGGCATCCTGAGCCTGCTCTTCTGTCAGCGCAAACACTCGAGCCTGCTGTCTCGGAGGTTGGCTCACTGTCTGGCCACCTCGAGCTCTGGGCTGTGTAGATGCAGGGGCTGGCTGGAATGAATGAACAGATGAAGCTTGCCTCTCAGGCTGAGCTACAGAGCCAGATGCTCCTACACTCTGAGTCTGCTGTGCACCTCTCTGTGGACAGACCTTGGCGAAGTGGCCCTGCTGTATGCAAATGTTGCAGCGACCCATCACGCCCTGACACTGTTCAGTGGCATGTCTACCTCCACAAGAACTACAGTAAACCCCTGTATACTCTGATCTCTGGCCCGACCCTGTCTGTCTCGGCCCACTGGAGCTCGACGAACTGCTCCCTGATTTCTTGAACTGTTTTCCCTTCGCTTTCAAACTGTCTTTCCTCCCGCTGCTGCTACCACCACTCTCGAATCTGGGAGGTGGTTGCTGATACTGACCTGAGGGTTGGGGTGGTCTAGGAGTCTGAGTGGTATAAGAAGTGCTTCGTTGCCTAAGCAACCGGGCTTCTGCTCCCTTCGCCCTGTTCAAGGCATCAGAAAAATTGTTGGGTCGTCCCGTGTTCACCAAGGTGAATATCTCCGGATTCAGGCCATTGATAAACTGATCCGCAACGGCCTCGTCATTCCCAGCAACGTGGGGAGCAAATCGGAGCAATGTGGAGAACTTAGCGACATATTCTTCGATGTTCAGCTGTCCCTGTCTCAGGTTGGCAAATTCAGCACCTTTGTCTTTTCGGTAGGAGACGGGAAAGAATCGCTGATAGAACTCTGTCTTGAACACCTTCCAAGTGACCTCTGTACCACGATGCTCCAAGGCCCTCTTTGTGGTAAGCCACCAATTCTTGGCAACTTCTTGCAGTTGATGCCCAATCAGTTTAACTCGTCGTTCATCGGTGTAGTCAAGAGAATCAAATAACATCTCGATGTCATCTAACCAGCTTTCACACTCAACTGAATTCTCTGTGCCCTTCAGTGTAGGTGGTCGGAACGACTGAAACCGCTTTAACAAGGTCTCCATCGGTGTAGCGGTCACATCCATCGGATCATTGGAAGTACTGCCCTGTTCTGGTGCCCGACCTGCTACTGGTTGCGGTACTCGTCGAGGAGGCATATCTGATTATCAAACGGATTAGTACACAATCTATACAATCTGTCTCAGCCCTCCTCTGATCATATACCTCTGATCCAGAATCGGTTCTGATTCAGTCTTTGCAATTACATGCTGTAATCAACTCAGATAACAAGACAACATGTAATAGGGAAAGCAATAAATCATGCTAGCACAACAAAAGCAAGGAAGAGACTCAATTTACCCCGCTCATTCTATTCTATCTCAGTCTAAAGGATCTATCGCTCTGATACCACCTGTTGTGGGGACCCGGGCTCTAACTCGATTATCTTTGGGATTAATTGGATCTTTGCTAGAAAATGTGGGTCAAAATTTTGCTTTTAACATTTATTCAAATGTATATGAACAAGCACAAGACATCATATAAAATACTGTCATCTTATTTAGCTGCAAATAACATTCCCATGTTCAACTACAATTAACATAATAGTGTTTAGAAATTCAGTACATGTCTAGTAAAAACAACTAGTGATCTTCTACGCCCGTGATCTCCACGCTATCTCGATCTCTCATCCTCTGCGTGACCCTGATCCTGCCCCACCTGTTGTTATGCACACATACAGACACAACAACAGCCGGAAACTCCGGTGAGAACAAATCCCAGTATAAAACATGTATACATGCATGTCATGCAAGTAAATACAAAATCATAACACATAAATCAGTAACTATGACACACTAGTGAATACAGATAAAACTCTTCAACTCTTATTCTTTGACTCGACTCATATCTAAGTCTAGGGATCCCGGTGTGAATAAGACGTAACAAGTCTCCCACCTTCTCTCCCAATCGGGGTGGCGGTACGTCTTATTCCTAGACTTCGGTCATATCTGTAGCGAATGTCTACAATCGGAGATGATCTGCTCCTATGCGTCGATACACCGAACGTCTAGTTTGACAATCTGTCAATGACTCCTATCTCAAATGCTTGAATATAAATCTATAAACAAGACAAAATCATAATCAAACATAATTAAGAATCTAGTATGTGATTTTGGGAAACTCGTATCCAATCTGAATCGAGTCGTGTCTTCCCGTGTTCACTTGAATTATGCCTTTCTTGTCGTAGTCTCGGTTTGAACAAGTCGAAGTCTCGTATTCTTGATATCGAATCTGTCAAACCCAATCTAAAATGACATATATAAAATGCATCATATCAATCTCTAACTTCAAGCAATACATATACGGATTAATATTCAATCTCGGTACATTTTGACGGCATAACGACGTAATCTTTCGATACCGGTCAATCCAACATCAATAATCTATAACCAACAACTCCTAATTCTCATCATAGCAACATCTACTATACTGAAATCTGTATATACTCAAGTCAAGACATGCGGAAATTCATAGAAAATGCATACGATATCATTTCTTCGATCCGGTTGCGAATAAACGTTCCCAATAATCACAAGAACAATTAATAACAATCAAACTCTGATTTCCCCCAACATCTAAACTTCAAACCATCTAGGAATTGAACAAAACTTACATCCTCTTGAAGCTATTGAAGAGAAGAGCACGAATCTAGTCTCGGATCAAAATCGAAGGGTTGGATTCTTCACAATCACCAATCTAAGCTATGATGAAACTTTGAAGAAATTCTGAAGCTTTTCTCTCGGTTCTTTGCTGCTGAAGAAGGAAGGAATGAAGATAATACACATTATATATGCATGGCAAGGACACTTGGCTTATTTTTCATTCTGCACGTCTCGCGCATATGCGCGACCTCAACCGGCGCATATGCGCGAGACCTACGGTCTCGGCACGTAAAAATTTTATCTGCTGGCGCATATGCGCGCCCCTTCTCGGCGCATATGCGCCCAATACTCTGGACAACTCGCGCATATGCGCGCATCTTGTCGCGCATATGCGCGAGACCTTCGTCTCAGCATCTCTTGGACTCACGCAGCTCGCACATATGCCCGCCCACCAGCCGCGCATATGCGCGAGACCTTCGGGTCTCACACATAATTCTTGCACATATTCTCAACTCAACAATTCCAAGCCCATCTCGACATGCTCTGTCTATAACCATATCAAGGAATCAATAAATCGTCTCAGATTAACAGGATAAAAATCTCGGGCATTACAAATATTATCCGGGAAAGTCGAATGCCGCAGCTGATGTATTGAGTCGAAAGGTATGTTCTTTATCCTTATCGACGATTGGTGTTTCGAATTTGATAGAAGATTGCTGTTTGTCTGGATTGGTATTTGAGACAGATGGTAGACCATTGAGGTTATATGCTGTTCAAGCCGAACCAGAGCTGATTTTAAAGATTAAAGCAGCTCAAAAAGTTGATCAGAATGTACAGGACTCAATATCGATGGTCAGAGCAGGGCATCAATCAGAATATCTGGTACGTGAGGATGTACTGTATGTGAATAATCGATTGGTTGTGCCAGATGTTTCAGAGTTGAGACAATAGATATTGTCAGAAGCGCATAGCAGTCGATTTAGTATTCATCCTGGTGGCAAAAAGATGTATAATGACTTGAAAAGACAGTTCTGGTGGAAACAAATGAAAGCTGATATTGCAAAGTGTGTATCCAGATGTCTGAATTGCCAACAGGTAAAAGCTGAAAGAAAGTAACGCGGTTGATTGTTGCAGAGTTTGTCTATTCCTGAATGGAAAGGGATCACATTTCCATGGATTTTGTGACGCAGTTACCGAGATCCTCTGGAGGTTGTGATGCGATTTGGGCTGTGATTGACCGATTAACCAAATCCGCATGTTTTATTCCATACAAGATGAAGTATCGACATGACCAGATGGCTGAGATCTATGTTAGAGAAGTGGTCAGACTGCACGGAGTGCTGAAGTCGATCGTATCAGACCGTGATCCTCGGTTTACTTCGCATTTTTGGCAGAGTTTACAACAGGCTCTTGGTACGAAGTTGCATCTGAGTACCGCATATCATCCACAGACCGACAGACAGTCAGAGCGGACTATTCAGACACTGGAGGATATGCTGAGAGCTGTAGTGCTTGACTTTAGCACTAGTTGGCAAGATTCATTGCCACTTTGTGAGTTTTCGTACAACAACAACAGCTATCAGACGAGTATTGAGATGCCACCGTTTGAAGCGTTGTACGGAAAGAAGTGCAGATCCCATCTGTATTGGGATGATATCTCTGGGGTACCTGAGATTGGAACTGATATGATCAGAGATATGACTGAAAAAGTGAAGCCGATTCAGAAGAGAATGATGACAGCTCAAGACAGACAAGCCAAATATGCAAATGTTCGACGAAGACCGTTGGTATTTGAGGCTGGAGACCGAGTATTCTTGAAGATTTCACCTTTCAGAGGAGTTTTCAGATTTGGCAAGAAAGGGAATCTGTCTCCACGTTATATTGGGCCGTATGAGATTCTCGAGAAGATAGGAGATCGTGCCCATCGGCTTGCATTACCGCCTTCTCTATCTGGAATTGTAGCGCCCTTACCCGAGCCACTACTAAACAGACTACTAAGCATGCAACATTAAAACTTAATAACAACAATTAAACAGCGGAAACCAAATACTTAATCATCTTACAACCCAAATTAAAACAGAGCAAACAACAGCAGTCTTAAACATTAATACAACCATATCGAAACATAATTCTAAACAATAAAACGATGAACCACATAAAACCTCCACTGGATCACCACCGAAAACTCAACTGCTCTAGCCACTGCCCTGGTCGTCCGAACCGTCCAACCTAAGACCTGCCCCGTGGAATGGGGTGCCCAAGATGAAAACAAGGACGTGAGCGACAATCGCCCAATACGAGAATGTACGAGTATACAAACTGATATGATGCATGCGAAATGCAATATGCTCGGATATCAAGGATCAAGTCAAGAATCTCATGCTCAGTCTAGAGGCGCCTGAGTGTGTAGTCTCTGATCTGCCCTAGGCATGTTTTGGCTCCCACACTCATCATCAAGACGTGGACCTACAATGTCCAGGTCATCAGAGCCCGCGGGTCCCGTCGGACACTGTAGCTCTCGATGCCCCATCGTCCACAATACAGAATAGGGCTGAGCGGCCCCAACAAACGAGGTATATCTCAAAAGATATCAGGCTCAACATGATATGTCATGCATAATATGCCAAAGCAGTAAAACATGTATAATGCAACACATAAATATGCAGCATATAAGTGTGTATACTACGCTTGGATATCTCAGTCAGTACATCACGTACCTCACTAAAACAATCTGACAGAAAGCTCTTAACCTAGACAATACCAACAATATGAAATCACTATCAAACCAGATTCTGAATTACCAAACATGCTATAAAGTTCTTCCTAAAGGCTTTAGGATTATACCTGCGTCCGTCGTCAGCCCGCTGATGATGTCTCGATCTCAGCTCACCGACCCCCCCTCGAGTCGACACTAGCTCCGAAACTTCCCGACACCAAAGTGCCCTAGAAACTGGCTAGAAAACCTAAGGTAAAAGACTATAACTCTCTCTCTGAAGGATGCGGTGTAGGAAACAAAAGAATTCGGCTTCCATTTATAGGCTGCATCCGGACTATTTCAGAAATCCGAATCAATCTTATCTGCCACGTGTCAGAATCTCATTCGTCTGGTTGGATTTCTCGAGATAACGTAATCGGAAGTAGATCGGGTTATCCATTTAAAATTCGGTGGATCCAACAGATTAATCCCAAATTATCAATTCGTTAATAATACTTAATTAACAACTCTTTAATTATCTCTTAATTAATACTTCATTCAAAATACGAATTCGGGTCATTACATCCTCCCCTCCTTAAAAAGATTTCGTCCTCGAAATCAGAACTGAAGTACAAAACAACTGAATAAAATACAACTCATGATTACAAAGATACAACTCAAAACAAATGCGGATACTCTGAGCGCATACGACTCTCTAACTCCCATGTCGCCTCTGCAGTACCTCGGCGTTGCCATTGCACTAAAACAAGTGGAATGGTCTTGTTTCTGAGCTTTTTCTCTTTCCTACCTAGGATTAAAAGTGGCTGCTCGACATAAGTCAAGTCTTCTTCAAGTTGAACATCTGTCGGACCAAGAACGTGCGATTCATCTGCTACATACCGTCGTAGCAAAGATACATGAAAGACATTATGAATGCTGGACAGATACGGCGGCAAAGCCAATCGATATGCCAAATTTCCAACACATTCCAAGATCTCAAAAGGTCCGATGAATCTTGGGGCTAATTTTCCCTTGAGTCCAAATCTCACCACCCTGCGAAATGGTGAAACTTTAAGGAAAACTTTTTCCCCTGACTGAAACTGTAGAGGTCTACGCTTGGTATTCGCGTAACTCGATTGACGATCTTGTGCAGCTTTAATTCTCTTCTTAACCAATTCCACTATGTCAATCGCTTGTTACACTAATTCAGGTCCTTGCACTTGTCGTTCTCCTACTTCGTCCCAAAACAATGGAGTACGACAACGTCTACCATATAATGCTTCGAATGGAGCCATACCAATGCTGCTGTGGTTGCTATTGTTATATGCAAACTCCACAAGCGGCAGATGATCATGCCATGTTGGTCCAAAATCTAAAGCACAAGCACGCAACATGTCCTCGAGTGTCTGAATAGTCCTCTCAGACTTACCATCGGTCTCTGGATGATAGGCAGTACTCAAACTCAATGTCGTTCCCAACGCTTTTTGAAAACTTCCCCAGAACCTTGAGGTAAAACGTGGATCTCTGTCACTGACTATACTTGTTGGTACACCATGATATTTAAGAATCTCTTAAATGTATAGTCTTGCCATGCGATCGAAACTCTATTCCCGACTATACGGAATGAAATGTGCTGACTTAGTCAGTCGGTCCACAATAACCCAAATGGCATCACAATTCTTAGAAGACAACGGCAAGTGGGTGACAAAATCCATCGTCACATGCTCCCACTTCCACTCAGGGATAGGAAGATTCTGAAGTAATCCTCCTGGTCGTCGATGTTCAGCTTTCACTTGCTGACAAACCAAACACTTGGCTACAAACTGGTAAACACTTTTCTTCATACCTTTCCACCAAAACCTGGTCTTCAAATCCTTATACATTTTCATACTTCCAGGGTGGATACTCAACTTACTCCTATGGGCTTGAGATAAAATCTCGTCTCTTAATTCAGAATCTTCTGGAACTACGATTCTTCCTGACAGACACAAGGTTCCATCTGTTTGGAACGCAAAGCCAGATGTGTTGTCTCCGTTAGCTAACCTTGCTAACTTTTTCACTTTCGGGTCAGAAAATTGAGCTTCTCTGATTTTGGCATACAACTTCGGTTCAGATAAAATGCTCGTTACTCGAATGTGTTCCATTCCTTTCTTATGCCGGAAGTGAAATCCCAGAGAACAACAATCTTGGATTACACTTGATATGAAACTTGTCTGAAGTGCAGATAATCTCACCTTGCGACTAAGAGCATCAGCTGTAAGATTCGCTGATCCTGGATGATACTTGATTTCGCAATCATAATCCTTTAACAAATCCATCCATCTTCTTTGGCGCATATTCAACTCTGCTTGAGTGAAGATATACTTCAAACTCTTGTGATCTGTAAAAATCTCAAATCTCTCTCCGTAGAGATAATGTCGCCAGATCTTCAAAGCAAACACAATCGCTGCTAATTCCAGATCATGAACTGGATAATTCTCTTCATGCTTCTTCAACTGTCTGGATGCATATGCAATCACATGACCATTCTGGGTTAAAACACACCCAAGTCCTAGAAGTGATGCATCAGTGTACACAATGTACCCTCCTGATCCAGATGGAAGAGCTAAAACTGGTGCAGTTGTCAAACGTTGACGCAATTCATTGAAACTATTTTCACAATCATGTGTCCATTCGAACTGCACATTCTTACACGTCAGCTGTGTCAATGGTTTGGCAATCTGAGAAAATCCTGAGATAAATCTCCGGTAATATCCTGCCAAACCTAGAAAACTTCTTATCTCTTGAGCTGATTCCGGCCGTGCCCAACTCAACACTGCTTCGATCTTGCTAGGATCCACTGATATCCCATCTTTGGATATAACATGTCCTAAGAAGACAACTCTGTCGAGCCAAAACTCGCACTTGTTCAACTTAGCATACAGTTGGTGATTCTTTAAGGTTAGCAACACAATCCTTAAATGTTGTGCATGCTCTTCAAGACTACGAGAGTATACCAGTATGTCATCAATAAAGACAATGACAAACTTGTCAAGATACTCCTGGAATACTCGGTTCATCAAATCCATAAATACTGCTGGAGCATTCGTCAAACCAAACGGCATCACTAGAAACTCGTAATGCCCATACCTTGTTCGAAATGCAGTCTTGGGGATATCACGTTGATGAACTCGAAGTTGATGATACCCAGACCGTAAATCGATCTTCGAGTACACTGAAGTTCCTTGCAGTTGATCAAACAAGTCATCAATCCGTGGTAACGGATATTTATTCTTGACTGTTACTCGGTTCAACTGTCTATAATCTATGCAAAGCCGCATAGACCCATCCTTCTTTTTAACGAACAACACTGGTGCTCCCCAAGGAGACACACTGGGTCTAATGTACCCCTTGTCAAGAAGATCTTGTAACTGTTGCTTCAACTCTTTCATCTCCGTTGGTGCCAATCTATAAGGCGCTCTGGAGATAGGTGCGGTTCCTGGTACCAACTCTATCTCCGCTTCCACTTCCCTCTCCGGAGGAAATCCAGGAATCTCATCGGGGAAAACATCAGGAAATTCATCGACAACTGGAATGTTCTTCACGTCGATCACATCCTTCGATACGTCAACAGCATAAATGAGGTATCCTTCTCCTCCTTTCGCTAAAGCCCGTTGTGCCTTTACAGCAGACACTACTGGCATTGGAGGTCGAGCTCCCTCACCGAAGAAAAACCAATTCTCGTCTCCTTCTGGACGAAACTGAACGAGACGTTGATAACAATCTACCGTCGCTCTATACTTAGTCAATAGGTCGATTCCCATAATACAATCGAAATCTTCCATAGCCAATATCATCAAATTGGCAGACAAGTATTTTCCCTCAAACTCTAACAAACAGTCTACTACAAGTCGCTTAGCTAAAACCTCTTGTCCCATCGGTGTAGACACCGACATCAAAACATCTAATGACACGTAGGGTAGTTTATGCTTCTTAACAAACATTGATGCTATGAATGAATGCGATGCCCCAGTGTCAATTAATACATATGCAGGAATACCACATAAGATAAAATTACCTGCAATGACTCTCTCGTTTTGCTCCTCAGCTTGTTCTTGGTTTAGGGCAAACACTTGCCCTTGAACTCGTGGACGTTGCTGAGATCCTTGTGATATTCCACCACGACGAGAACCTTGAGCAGGAAAACCTTTCTGTTGCACAGTGGCCTCAGACTGTTTTCCACTGTAAGACCCTGCCATAGAACCTCCGCCTACACTCTGATTCTCCAAATTAGGGCAATCCCTCTTCATGTGACCAAAACCACCACAGTTGAAACAAGCACCTGTTACTTTTCGACAATTTTCCGTCTGGTGATTTCCTCCACAGTGGCCACATTGCAGCTTTTTCCTACCAAAGCTGTACAGCCCTCCAGAATCGGAAGAAGAAGATGCAGACTTCTTGAAAGACTGACCCCTCGGTCCCAACGAACTAGAACTTTTGCTAGCTTGCATAGCCTTCCTCCTAGCAATACTGATCTCTGCTTGACGACAACGATTCACTAATCCTTCGTATGAAGTAGGATCGTCACAGACTGAAACCCGATCAAAAATCTCCTGGTTCAAACCATTCAAAAAGTGAGAATATTTGGCTGCAGAATTCTCACTGATGTGAGGAGCGTACGGCAACAGATCCGTAAAACGCTTTTGGTAATCCTCAATGCTCGAATCTCCTTGCTTAATGGTCAACAGTTCCATCTCCTTCGCCTGACGAAGAGCTAGCGGAAAGTGATGATTGATGAAGGCCTGACGGAAATGTTCCCAACGAATCCGCCCATGCTGTTGAATTAGAATGGCAGAAACAGGTTTCCACAATTTCCGAGCTTTTCCTTGGATCATGAAATCAGCTACCTCCATCTTCTCGTCTTCTCCATAGTGCAGCACTCGAAAACACTGCTCCATGATATCGACCCAAGCTTCAGCAACATCAGCATTCTCATCTCCAGTCAACGGTGGAGGTCCAATCTTCATGAAATCCATAATGTTGACACGGTTCCTACGTCTCCTTTCATCATGATCTCGGTGACGTCTTCCGTCACGATCTCTACGATGATGTTCTCGGCCAGCCTCATCGTCGCCATAACGACCATGTCCCACACTTCCGTGACTGCTTCCGTCTCCTGACATCTGCAAGGAAACCAAAATCAACCTCTAAATCCTCAAAACAGAATTACTAATGTCCCAAAAATCTTCGCATGCTCTGATACCACCAAATGTAGCGCCCTTACCCGAGCCACTACTAAACAGACTACTAAGCATGCAACATTAAAACTTAATAACAACAATTAAACAGCGGAATCCAAATACTTAATTATCTTACAACCCAAATTAAAACAGAACAAACAACAGCAGTCTTAAACATTAATACAACCATATCGAAACATAATTCTAAACAATAAAACGATGAACCACAAAAAACCTCCACTGGATCACCACCGAAAACTCAACTGCTCTAGCCACTGCCCTGGTCGTCCGAACCGTCCAACCTAAGACCTGCCCCTTGGAATGGGGTACCCAAGATGAAAACGAGGACGTGAGCGACAATCGCCCAATACGAGAATGTACGAGTATACAAACTGATATGATGCATGCGAAATACAATATGCTCGGATATCAAGGATCAAGTCAAGAATCTCATGCTCAGTCTAGGCATGTTTGGGCTCCAACACTCATCATCAAGACGTGGACCTACAATTTCCAGGTCATCAGAGCCCGCGGGTCCCGTCGGACACTATAGCTCTCGATGCCCCATCGTCCACAATACAAAATAGGGCTGAGCGGCCCCAACAAACGAGGTATATCTCAAAAGATATCAGGCTCAACATGATATGTCATGCATAATATGCCAAAGCATTAAAACATGTATAATGCAACACATAAATATGCAGCATATAAGTGTGTATGCTACGCTTGGATATCTCGGTCAGTACATCACGTACCTTACTAAAACAATCTGACAGAAAGCTCTTAACCTAGACAATACCAACAATATGAAATCACTATCAAACCAAATTCTGAATTACCAAACATGCTATAAAGTTCTTCCTAAAGGCTTTAGGATTATACCTGCGTCCGTCGTCAGCCCGCTGATGATGTCTCGATCTCAGCTCACCGACCCCCCCTCGAGTCAACACTAGCTCCGAAACTTCCCGACACCAAAGTGCCCTAGAAACTGGCTAGAAAACCTAAGGTAAAAGACTATAACTCTCTCTCTGAAGGATGCGGTGTAGGAAACAAAAGAATTCGGCTTCCATTTATAGGCTGCATCCGGACTATTTCAGAAATCCGAATCAATCTTATCTGCCACGTGTCAGAATCTCATTCGTCTGGTTGGATTTCTCGAGATAACGTAATCGGAAGTAGATCGGGTTATCCATNTGATAAATATAAAAATTGTACATTAATTAAATGTTTTATAATATAAATTTATAGTTTTTGTTTTATTAAATGTTTAAATATTATATGTTTTATAATAAATTGTATAAAAAATAAGTTGTTGTGTAATTATAAGTTTTTACTATTTTTACAGGTTCGATAAAACAAGAATAAACTTAGCGTTGCAAATGGGATTAAGATGATTCTTGGACCTGTAGAAAGTTGATGATAATATCTATAATATTGGTGACTTGCATGAGATAAAAATCTTCTCACAATTGGGATCAAATTAAGCAACAAACAAAGTTACCAAAGGAGTGGCAGTTTTACCATGCTCTAGTATTTTGACCATATCTCTCAAACTACTTGGTCAAATGGTTAAAATAAAATACCACAATTCAAACAACTCAATTATCCACATGTTTTATTTAATGTAGAGAAGCAAAATTGGATGGGAAGATTTTCAAAAGTGATGTGTATTAAAATATAATTTCATGGAACACCTATGAAGACTTATGTGTAAAAAATAATATTTTATTTGTGGTTGTCTCCCCAAATTTGGCTATAAATAGGGGTGCATTGTAATGAATTGAGATATCCCTCATTCTATGAACAAATCTTTGAGTTCATAATATTTCTCTCTTTATTT
>NC_133319.1:8838268-8841830 GCF_012295235.1 Primulina huaijiensis | reverse complement strand
CAAAGGAGTGGCAGTTTTACCATGCTCTAGTATTTTGACCATATCTCTCAAACTACTTGGTCAAATGGTTAAAATAAAATACCACAATTCAAACAACTCAATTATCCACATGTTTTATTTAATGTAGAGAAGCAAAATTGGATGGGAAGATTTTCAAAAGTGATGTGTATTAAAATATAATTTCATGGAACACCTATGAAGACTTATGTGTAAAAAATAATATTTTATTTGTGGTTGTCTCCCCAAATTTGGCTATAAATAGGGGTGCATTGTAATGAATTGAGATATCCCTCATTCTATGAACAAATCTTTGAGTTCATAATATTTCTCTCTTTATTTTTCTTTTTTATAATCATTTAAAAATAATTAGCATGTTAATTTCATATTCAAAGTTTTATACTTTGAATAATGAGTAGCTAACTTCCCAAGGTTGAGATGAAAAGGTGAAGCTCTTGGTATGATAATAAGGTTATTAAAAGGTAATAATCTATGTTTTATATTATATAATCGTTATTTATTGTTTATGTTATATTTATTTTTTAAGCATTTTTATACCCTACTTATAAGTGGGAGTTTTAATTTATTGTTGCTATATGTTACACTAAATTCTTGGTACAATTTAAATGTTTGTTTGGTTTTACCAACCATTTAAAGTGGATGCGTTGATTTATTAAATATCAATATATCATATTATTAATTTCTTGGTACCATTTAAATGTTAGTTTGGTTTTACCAACCATTTAAAGTGGGAACCTTGATTTAGTGTTTACAAATATATATAGCACAATAAATACTTGACAACATTTATAAGTTTTGATATATATTTTATACTTATAAGAAAATAGTATATAACATAATATAAATATGACTATTTAATAAATTGGAACCATTTTATTAAGTGGATTTCAATAATGTTCATTAATGTTAACTTTACTAAAATATGAAGAGTGGATCCTCTAATCTCAACTACTTAAATTAAAATTTAAACAATTAAAAATTACCAATTAAAGATTAAAACAATTAAAAGAAAATGAAAAACAAAAACTAAAACAAAAAGACATTGTAGTGGACTTGTAATTACAGCAGCTTCCCTGTGGATACGATATCGGATTCACCGAATTATACTACTTGCGGACAACCTGCTATTGGGAGTGCAACAATCAAAGTCACAACAAGTTTTTGGCGCCGTTGCCAGGGAAGTATAATTTAATTTCAAGTCTATTTAATTTTCTTTTTTTGAATTTTTTATTGTTTTTGTATGTTTTTCTTCTTATTCTTTTGCATTTGCATGAGCATTATTTGGTCACGTACACTTAGTGGTCGACTCATTCGAAATAACCCTTTATTTTTTCAAAACATGGCGGAAGAACCCATCCAGGAAAATGAAGATGAAATTCAATCTCAACATGATCATGATAGACGAAGAACACTTAGAGATCACATGAATCCTACACGTACTAGTGCACCTTCATGTCTAGTTTTTCCCCCTGATGCATCTCATTTCAATTTTAAGCCTGGTATTATCCAACTTTTACCCAACTTTCATGGCTTAGATTCTGAAAATCCATACATGCATTTACGAGAATTTGAAGAAGTGTGCAACACATATAATGATCTAAATTGTAGCATGAACACCATTCGACTTAAGCTTTTTCCTTTTTCTTTAAAAGATAAAGCTAAAACTTGGCTACAAAATCTTAGATCGGGATCCATTCGAACTTGGGATGAATTGCAACAACAATTTTTGAAAAAGTTTTTTCCATCTCATAGAACAAATTCTTTCAAAAGGCAAATCATCACTTTCACTCAAAAACAAGGAGAAACTTTTTATCAGTGTTGGGATAGATATAAAGAATTGCTTAATCTTTGTCCACATCATGGTTTTGAAATTTGGAGAGTTGTTTCTCAATTTTATGAAGGCTTAACACCTAAAGATAGGCAAATGGTTGAATTTATGTGTAATGGAACATTTGAAGATAAAGATCCAAACGAGGCAATTGAGTATCTCGATTCATTAGCTGAAAATGCTCAAAATTGGGACACTATAGGTACAATCGAACCATCAAACAAGATTCAATCTCCCACATCTGGTGGAGGTATGTATACCCTCAAAGATGAACATGATCTGCAAGCTAGATTTACCTCTTTGGCAAGAAAAGTTAAAGCACTTGAATTGAAAAAGAATGGTCAATTAAAATCTGTTCAAGAAATTACGTGTCACATCTGTGATACAAGTGATCATTCTACAAAAGATTGTCCTACTTTGCCCTCTTTTAAAGAATGTCTCCATGAACAGGCCAATGTTTTGAACAATTTCAAAAGGCCAAATTTTGAACCATTTTCTCAAAATTACAATCCAGGTTGGCGAAATCATCCAAATTTTAGTTGGAGGAAAGATAATGCTGCACAATTTTCACAACCACATTTCCAAAATCAACAAAATTTTCAAAATTATGCACCTTATGTTCCTCCACCCAAAAGGAACTTGGAAGATATATTGAATTCTTTCATTGCAAAGTAAGAGTCTATCAATACTCAAACTGCTCAAATCATGACATATTTGAAAGATACTCTTGCTAAATTTGCATCTGCACTTAATGTTCATGAAAAAGGTAAGTTTCCTTCACAACCACAGCCTAATCCCAAGGATCATCATTCAAAAAACCGGAACTTCTGGAACTCAACCGCTGGATCAGGTAAAATCTGTTATTACCCTTCGTAGTGGTAAGGTAGTGGAAAAATCCATTCTTGAACCTTGTGGAAATGATGATAAATCAACTCCAAAGGGTAAGGAACTGGAACCCATAACTTGCGAAGAAGAGGATCAACAGATAGTGCCACCACCATTCCCTCATGAATTATAAAAAATACAAAAAAATCAAATTTGAATTCTGATATATATGATATTTTTAAACAAGTAAGAGTTAATATTCCTTTATTAGATGCAATAAAGCAGGTACCATCATATGCCAAATTTTTGAAAGACTTGTGCGCCGTGAAAAGAAAATTGAATGTGAAAAAGAAAGCATTTTCAGCCGTACAAGTAAGTGCAATTATTCAAAATAATAATAATTTGAAATACAAAGACCCTGGTTGTCCAACTATTTCATGTATTATTGGAGAATGAAAGATTAAAAAAGCCTTGCTTGATCTTTGAGCTAGTGTGAATTTACTTCCATATTCAGTTTATCAAGAACTCAGTCTAGGTGAGTTAAAACCTACTTCGGTAACACTTTTACTTGCCGATAGATCTGTTAAAGTGCCAAGAGGTATGGTAGAAGACGTGTTGGTCCAAGTTGATAACTTTGTATATCCTGTCGATTTCATAGTTTTAGATACACAACCTAATTCCTGTAATTTTGGGTCGTCCATTTTTAGCAACTTCTAATGCTCTTATAAATTGCAGGAATGGAATAATGAAGTTGTCATTTGGTAACATGACCTTGGAGCTTAATGTTTTTAATCTTTGTAAGCAACCACATGACAAAGGAGATGAAAGTGAAGATGAAAATCTTATTGAAACTCTTGTGGAAGAAAACATTCAAGAAGGGAGTACTCGTGA
>NC_133319.1:8834452-8837899 GCF_012295235.1 Primulina huaijiensis | reverse complement strand
TTTGGAGATTTTCATGGATGATTTAACTATTTTTGGGAGTACATTTGATAATTGTCTTGAAAATTTAGAAAAAGTTTTAAAAAGATGTGAGGAAAAAGGTCTTATTTTAAATTGGGAAAAATGTCATTACATGATTAATTCTGGGATTGTTTTGGGACATATTGTGTCATCTCATGGAATTGAAGTTGATAAAGCAAAAGTTGATGTCATTGCCAATTTACCCCCTCCAAAAACCATTAAAGAAATTCGTTCATTTTTGGGACATGCTGGATTTTATAGGAGGTTTATAAAGGACTTTAGTTTAATCTCTAAACCCATTTGTAACCTCTTAACAAAAGACACTGTATTTGAGTGGACTCAAGAATGCCAAAATGCTTTTGATAAAATCATTCGACATTTAACATCAGCTCCTATCATGCAACCTCCTGATTGGTCTTTACCATTTGAAATCATGTGCGATGCGAGTGATTATGCAGTCGGTGCAGTATTGGGTCAAAGAAGAAACAGTAAGCCTTATGTGATATATTATGCAAGTAGAAATTTAAACAATGCTCAAATTAATTATTCCACAACTGAAAAAGAACTAATTGCTGTAATATTTGCATTAGATAAATTTCGTTCTTATTTGATTGGATCAACGACTATTGTGTTTACCGATCATTCTGCTATTAGATATTTGTTGACCAAACAGGATGCAAAGCCACGACTGATACGATGGATTTTGTTGCTCCAAGAATTTGACATTGTGATCAAAGATAAAAAAGAACCGGGAATGTTGTAGCCGATCATTTATCGAGACTAGTAACTAGATCATCTTATGAAATGACACCAATTAACGATAATTTTCTTGATTAACATCTATTTTCAGTTACTACTACACCTTGGTTTGCCAACATAGTAAATTTTCTTGTGACAGGAAAAATGCCACCGCAAGGGAGTTCTCAAGATAAAAGAAAATTTTTGAATGAGGTAAAAAACTTTTATTGGGATGATCCGTATCTGTTCAAGTATTGTCAGCATCAAATTTTTCGGCGTTGCATACCCGACAATGAGGTAAGTAGTGTCATTAAATTTTGTCATTCAGAAGCATGCGGAAGACATTTTTATTCAAAGAAAACTGCTGCAAAAATCTTGAAGTGTGGATTTTATTGACCCACTTTGTTTAAAGATACTCACGAAATCTGCAAGATCTGTGAAAATTGTCAAAAATTGGGTGCGATTTCAAAAAGAAACATGATGCCTTTGAATCCTATCATTGAAATTGAAATCTGACTGTTGGAGAATTGATTTTATAGGACCTTTTCCACCTTCGTTTGGATACTTGTATATTTTAGTTGCAGTTGATTATGTTTTCAAATGGATAGAGGCAATTCCATGTCGAACAAATGTTCATAAAATCGTCATCAAATTTTTAAAAGAAAATATTTTTAGTAGATTTTGAATTCCTCGAGCCATGATAAGTGATTGAGGAACTCACTTTGTTAATAAACCATTTGCTTCGTTGATGAAAAAATATGGTATTACTCACAAAGTAACTACTCTTTATCATCCTCAAACAAATGGACAAGTTGAATTAGCTAATTGGGAGATAAAGCAAATTTTGGAAAAAACTGTTAACCCAAATAGAAAAAATTGGTCTCTGCGACTTAATGATGAACCTTGGGCACATCGAACAGCTTTGAAAACATAATTGAATATGTCTCCCTATAGGTTGGTTTACGGAAAATATTGTCATTTGATTGTGGAAATGGAACATAAATCTTATTGGGCGATCAAAACTTTTAATTCAATCATGGATGATGCCAACAAATTGCGCAAATTGCAACTTAATGAACTTGATGAACTCAGAAATAACGCGTATGAGAATTCAAGGATTTATAAAGCAAAAATCAAATCATTTCATGATAAAACAATTCTTAGAAAATCTTTTGAGATTGGTAAAAAAGTTTTGTTTTATAATTCGCGACTTCACATATTCCCAGGAAAATTACGATCAAGATGGACAGGTACATATGTTGTAAAACATGTGTATCCTTATGGAGCTGTGGACATTGAAAATCCTAAAAATGGTGATGTTTTTAAAGTAAATAGACAAAGGCTTAAACCATTTTTAGAAAATGAAATCTTTAAAGAAGAGTTTATTTCCCTTTTCGATCCTTGATTTTTTGTATTGCAATTAATTTTGTTTGTTTTTATTTCAGGTTTCCTTAATCTTTTTATTTTCCCGATTAAATGGCTAATAACGGTACTCCGTGGCTCTCATAGTCGGTTTAATCAGTTTCCCACAATTGCTGATACAAAAAAAAAATATCATTTCTTTTATTTTCAAAATGGATGAAATTTTCTCAAAAATTCGTAAATATTTTCCCTCTGTTTCTGAAAATGTTCTAAGAAAAATTTATGCAGGTAGGTGTGAAAAATTGAGATTGTTAATGCGAAAAGGAATTCCAGAAGATATTCTTCTGGTAATAGAAGCTAAGGTTCCGATTAGGAGGAGAAGTTCAACAGTCATTATTCATTCGGTATATGCCTGGATTAGGAAAAAGTACTTATGCGAAAAAACAAAGGGCCAAAAGTTTAGGGGTTTGTCATAAATGTGCAAGATGGACTTGTGACAAACGATGCAGATCTTTGGGATATGTTTCCAATAACAGAGAAGATAACATTGGATTCATTAAGAATGGGCTGAGTAAGGAGTCTTTAGATAAAATCTTATTGACTCTTGAGACGCATTCTAGTGGACACGTGCATATTGAACTTCTCCGTTTATGAAAACACTTCCAAGACGAGCGTCATTTTAATAGTCTTGGGTATCCGACTAAAAAAAACCCTTTTTGCCAATTTATAAGAAAATTGGATGGGAAGCATACCCTCGACTCATAGAAGACGTTGAAGCCGTTTCTGGACGTAAAACCAGAGGAAAATTGTGAGCCACAATCACACTACTGTTTATATGCATGTGTGTTATTATTGTTTTTACTGTTTATTCTGTTTACAACTTTGACCCATAGTTTTGTCATGATAACATATAACCCCTATAAAATCTCTCATCTTTCTCTCTATTTTCGCAGACCAAAAAGAAAGTAAAAACATGGCTGGATCCTCTGCACAAACATTGAAAAATATTTGTGTATTTTGTGGGTTGAGTTCTGGAAAAAATAAAGTGTTTGTAGAAGCAGCAAATAATCTTGGAAAGATATTGGCTGAGAGAAAAAATCACTTGTTATATGGGGGAGGTAATATTGGGTTAATGGGATCTGTTTCAACATCTGCACATCTTGGAGGTAGTCAGGTTTTGGGTATTATTCTTACAGCTTTAGCTGAAGGAAATATTACAAGTGTTACGATTGGGGAGGAATTAAATGTTTCTTCAATGTATGAAAGAATCACCAAAATGATTGAAAATTCGGATGCTTTTATCGCATTACCGGGTGGTTTTGGTACATT
>NC_133319.1:8791478-8834289 GCF_012295235.1 Primulina huaijiensis | reverse complement strand
ATTGATTCAAAAGTCGTGGATTGGTTTGCGTTTGTTTCAGTTTGTTATCTTCAATAAAATTCAAGGTGATATCTCTTTCATTATGTACTCTTTATTAATAGTTATTTTGACATTAGGGACAATGTCATATTCTGTTTGGGGGGAGAACAAACTTATAAAAAAAATATTAAAAAAATTTAAAAAAAATAAAAAAATATATATTTATTTTAAAAAATATATTATTTTAAAATAAAACCATGTTTATTGTTTGTATCTTAGTAATTTTTGCAAAAATATCATACATTACATGTTTGAAAAGGTTTAAATTAGAACATGTATTAATCTATTTAAGGATGTTTAAATTTTTATTTGAAAAAATGTTAATTTTAATATTCTGATCAATATAAAAATATGATTTATGAAATTTTTTTTAGTGATTAACCATTTTGATAAAATCAGGTATTAAAGTATATTGCCCAAGATATACCTTATAAGAGTGCCTAAAATTTTAAACTCACACATATTTTGTGAGTGAGTGGAGAGGACTAAGAAAACAGCTTTCGAGTCTTTATTGATTATGAGAGAGGCTATCTATTATTTAGATCTTGAGTTCTTATTTTGAAAAAAAATAATATTTCCTGAAGAAAAAAAAAAAGAAAGAGAAAAAAAAACAAAAAGAAAGATGTTGAAGATCTATGTAATTTTTAAGTTATATATTACGACCCATTTATCTCTCATAAAAAAAAAGAGATAGAGAAATTTATTGTACAAATTAAATAAATATGTGGTCAAGAAGCATAAACTTAGTCTGATTCCATGATGTTATGAAAAAAAAAAGATCAGAAAAAAATATATAATAAGAACAACTAGATTTTGAATCAATGGATTTCCTATCTTTTGATTAGTTTGGCTAGTTTGTCTGTGTGCATTCTGTAAACCATTTTCCTGAGTATTTATCTGTATTCCAACTCCATGAGAGAAATCGTTCCCATAAATTGAAAAATTTATTAACCCGTGAGGATATGGAGTTGAGATTCTTACTAGGAATTTCTGAAGGCCATGTACATTTAACTACCTGAAAATAAGCTTCGAATTGATCAGCTCATATTATTTCATAAATTATAATTATGATGATCTTGATATAACTTTGACAGTTTTCAAATTTAATTTAAAAACTTGGATAATTCCGATTACATTTCTATTTAAATTAATCAATATGTTTCGTATTGCTATTAACGCTTATATTGCTAGGGACTAGCAATAAGCTGGTTGGGGGGTGTGATAAATATAAAAATTGTACATTAATTAAATGTTTTATAATATCAATTTATAGTTTTTGTTTTATTAAATGTTTAAATATTATATGTTTTATAATAAATTGTATAAAAAATAAGTTGTTGTGTAATTATTAGTTTTTAGTATTTTTACAGGTTCGATAAAACAAGAATAAACTTAGCGTTGCAAATGGGATTAAGATGATTCTTGGACCTGTAGAAAGTTGATGATAATATCTACAATATTGGTGACAAGCATGAGATAAAAATCTTCTCACAATTGAGATCAAATTAAGCAACAAACAAAGTTACCAAAGGAGTGGCAGTTTTACCATGCTCTAGTATTTTGACCATATCTCTCAAACTACTTGGTCAAATGGTTAAAATAAAATACCACAATTCAAACAACTCAATTATCCACATGTTTTATTTTATGTGGAGAAGCAAAATTGGATGGGAAGATTTTCAAAAGTGATGTGTATTAAAATATAATTTCTTGGAACACCAATGAAGACTTATGTGTAAANTTTATGTTATATTTATTTTTTAAGCATTTTTATACCCTACTTATAAGTGGAAGTTTTGATTTATTGTTGCTATATGTTACACTAAATTCTTGGTACAATTTAAATGTTTGTTTGGTTTTACCAACCATTTAAAGTGGATGCGTTGATTTATTAAATATCAATCTATCATATTATTAATTTCTTGGTACCATTTAAATGTTAGTTTGGTTTTACCAACCATTTAAAGTGGGAACCTTGATTTAGTGTTTACAAATATATATAGCACAATAAATACTTGACAACATTTATAAGTTTTGATATATATTTTATACTTATAAGAAAATAGTATATAATATAATATAAATATGATTATTTAATATATTGGAACCATTTTATTAAGTGGATTTCAATAATGTTCATTAATGTTAACTTTATTAAAATATCAAGAGTGGATCCTCTAATCTCAACTACTTAAATTAAAATTTAAACAATTAAAAATTATCAATTAAAGATTCAAACAATTAAAACAAAAACAAAAACAAAAACAAAAACAAAAACAAAAAGACATTGTAGTGGAATTGAAATTACCGTAGCTTCCCTGTGGATACGATATCGGATTCACCGAATTATACTACCTGCGGACAACCTGCTATTGGGAGTGCAACAATCAAAGTCACAACAACTATTCCACTTGTGAAAGTTCAATGGACTCGTCATGGCATGGAAGAAGCTACCTGGGAGACTGAATCAGACATGAGAGAGGAGTTCCCAGAATTATTTCCCTGATGTGAGTGTTCTGATTAGCTTCTGTATACCTTCTTATTTAATATGATTTGATTGCCTGTGATTTCGGGGACGAAATCATATCTTAGGGGGGGAGAAATGTAATGCCCGCGATTTTATATCATGTTAAGCTGAGATTATTGATTTTGAATTGATGTAATTATAGACGGACCATTTCGAGACTAGATTGGGCAAAGCATATGATTATGCAATTTTTTAAGGACAGAACTATTGGCGCCCGAGCGGTAGAAAATGACCGCCCGAGCGCAAGTGTACAACAAGTTAAGTTACCGTACAGAGTGTTCAGCGCCCGAGCGGTAATTCATGACCGCCCGAGCACCGCGTGGAATTGTGAAAATGAGCCATGTTTATCAGCCATGCAAGTGGATATATATAAATGTTCAAGTCCTTCAGAAAGTTCGAGAAAAGGAACGAGAAAAGCTCCGCAAAATCCTTACACCTTTTAGTTTAGAAATGTGAAGGTTGCGCAAAATCCGTCCGTCAAGATTTTAGATCCGAACATATTTCCATGTTCCTCTCGTCAAAGGCTTCGACAAGACGTATGTTTTCTTATGTTGTGATACGATTTGAAATTATGATATTGAAGGAATCAGATATGATTGATATATGGTGTTCTTGAGATATTAAACATCGTAGAATCGAAAACAGATCGATGAATAAATACCGTATGTAATTGTTATGAATTTTTAGATTGAATTGAGATTATGGATTGTATTGGCTAGTGGTTATGATTTGTAATTGATATCTATTGCTGTCTGAGTTGACGGGGATATTGAGATTGTACCGTTATGCCGTCGATATTGAATTAGAATGAATATTAACCAGAACAGGTCTGAGATGAGTTGTATTGATAGTTTATTTCTCAATGATGTTATTCCAGATTGGAATCAGAATCGATAGCAGAAAGATCAGAGTTATTCAGCTTTTGTACTCCGAAAGAAAGGTATAAATCAATGTTAACCGGGAGATCGACTTGGGTCAGACTAGACTTGAGTTTAACTAAATCACATACTTGTATGTTATTGGTTTCATACCTTTATATTGTTTGAATGAGTATGCTTAGTTTATTGAGTTATAGAAAAGCAGATAGCTATTGAGTGAGAGTCACTGACAGAGGTGCCAGATTATGACAGAGTAGTCACTGGCCCATTGCACATTGTCAGAATAGGCATTGGCGGATATGCTAAGTCTATGGCGGATATGCCAAGACACTGGATATTTGATTTATATCGATGTTGCTTAGGTGTGGATCGATTCCTATCGCTGAGATTCGATATATGTGTTAATGTCCAGAAACCGGGATCCCGAGAATAGAGATGAGTCGAGTCTGAGATGACGAGTCAAAGAGTTTTATCTGTATTCACTAATGTGTCATATTATGATTTATGTTTTGTGATACATGGTTAATGCTTTTGTATATGATTTTATGCGTTGCATGTATACATTGTTTATACTGGGATTATATTCTCACCGGAGTTATCCGGCTATTGTCTTGTTTGTATGTGTGCATGACAACAGGTGGGACAGGATCAGGGTCAAGAAGAGGATGAGAGAGAGGACAAGTTAGCGTGGTGATCCGGATTCAGAAGTAGATAGGTTTCAACACTTGATATATCATAGTTGAACCCTAGTTTGACTTTGTCGAATGTTGTACAAGATTTGTACTTTTATAATGATATGTATATTAGAATGATTCCATTACGTTCCGCATTTAAAAAAAAAAATTTTGACCCTGTTTATCTTAATTGATTGAATTATTCCCAAAGAATGATTAAGAAATGAATTAAGGTCTGGGTCCATACAGTAGGTGGTATCAGAGCATTAGGTTCCTGAGATTAAACTAGAACAGAGCAGTAGGTCTAGAACTGTAGGTTCTGTAGACTGAAATAAAAGCTAGTGAGCGGGGTAGATTGAGTTTTCTTTCCTGATTTTGTGTGCTAGCATGATTACTGCTGTTATTATTACATGTTACCTGATTATCTGATTTGATTGGTAAACTGTATTAATTGAAAATGAATCGGAATCGATTCTTGATCAGCAGTAAGATGATCGGAGGGGGACTGAATTGACACAGATTTGTTGTATTGGGTTACTAATCTTTTTGATAATCAGATATGCCTCCCCAAAGAATCCCAGAACAGGGCAGTACTTCGGCTAATCCGATGGATGTGACAGCAACTCCGATAGAAACGTTATTAAAGAGATTTGAGTCGTTTAAACCGCCAACCCTGAAAGGAACAGAGACTTTTGTTGACTGTGAATGTTGGTTAGATGACATTGAGATGCTGTTTGATTCGTTGGATTACACTGATGAGCGGAGAGTTAAATTGATTGAGCACCAGTTGCATGATGGTGCAAAGAACTGGTGGATCACAACAAAGAGAGCGTTGGAGCATCGAGGTACGAATATCACTTGGAATGTCTTTAAAACTGAGTTCTATCAGAGATTTTTCCCAGTGTCGTACAGGAAAGACAAGGGCGCAGAATTTGCAAACTTGAAGCAAGGGCAGTTGAACATTGAAGAGTATGTTGCCAAATTTTCGACATTGCTACGATTTGCTCCTCACGTTGCTGAGAATGATGAAGCTGTTGCTGATCAGTTCATCAATGGCCTGAATCCCGAGATTTTTACATTGGTGAACACAGGGCGACCGAATAACTGTGTTGATGCCCTGAACAGAGCAAAAAGAGCTGAAGCTGGTCTGATAAGAAAGAAAGGAGCTTCGTATGTTCCTACAGCACCGAGTCCACAGCAACCACCTCCCAGATTTGAGAGTGGCAGCAGCAGCGGTGGGAAGAAGGATTATCTGAAAGCCAGAGGAAAACAGTTTAAGATGTCTGGCAGCAATTATTCTAGCTCCAGTGGTTCCAGACAGAGCCAGAGTTATACAGGAGTTTATTGCAGAACTTGCGGAGGGAGACATTCCACTGAACAATGCCAAGGAGTGATTGGTAGTTGCCGTATCTGCAGACAGCAAGGACGCTTTGCCAGAGTTTGTCCACAGAGAGGTTCCCAAGGATCCCAGGGAGCAGAATCAGTTGGATCAGTGGCTCAGACTTATAGACGATCATCAGCTGTACATTCCTTTCAGCCACCACCATCCACCCAGTCACAGCAGAGGCCAGTAGGAAGCCAGACAGTTAGCCAGCCTCCTAGACAGCAGGCCATAGTATTTGCTTTGATAGAAGAGCAGGCTCAGGAAGCACCAAACTATGTTGTTGCAGGTAACTGTTCTTTATGTGGTTATCGTGCTTACGTATTGATAGATACAGGTGCTTCTCATACATTTATATCTGAGAGATTTGCATTGAGTCATACATTACCTGTTGAGTCCCTATCTACTGTAGTATCTATCTCTTCACCTTTAGGGAGAGGTCTTATATCAGTGACATCTGTTAGACCTTGTATACTGCGGTATGATGAGCATGAGATTGAGTTTGATTTTATTGTGCTTGGGTTGTCTGATTTTGATTGTATTATCGGTATTGATATGTTGACCAAGTACAGAGCTACCGTTGATTGTTTCCACAAGATTGTGAGATTCAGACCTGACATGGCTGACGAGTGGAAATTTTACGGTAAGGGTTCTAGATCTAGAATTCCTTTGATATCTGTTATGTCTATGACTCGATTGTTACAGAAAGGAACAGAGGGGTTCTTTTTCTATTCAGTTGATTTACTGAAATCGAGTCCATCATTGGCGGACCTGCCAGTGCTGTGCGAATTTGCTGATGTCTTCCCAGATGAGATTCCGGGATTGCCTCCGATTCGAGAGATAGATTTCAGCATTGAATTGGTACCAAATACAGTTCTGATTTCTAGAGCTCCCTACAGAATGGCACCAATTGAACTGAAAGAATTATAAGAGCAGTTAGAAGATTTATTGGCCAAGGGATACATTAGACCGAGTGTTTCTCCTTGGGGTGCTCCAGTGTTGTTTGCTAGGAAGAAGGATGGGTCAATGAGACTTTGCATTGACTATCGGCAACTGAACAAGGTTACGGTAAAGAATAAATATCCTTTGCCTCGTATTGATGATTTATTTGATCAGTTGCAGGGTTCTTCTGTTTATTCCAAGATAGATCTGAGATCTGGATACCATCAGTTGAGAGTCAGAGATTCTGATATTTCGAAGACAGCGTTCAGAACCAGGTATGGACAATATGAGTTTATTGTCATGCCGTTTGGTTTGATGAATGCTCCAGCTGTTTTATGGGTTTGATGAACCATGTGTTTCAGAAGTATCTCGATGATTTCGTGATTATTTTTATCGATTATATTTTGATTTATTCAAAGAATATGATTGAGCATGTTGAGCATCTGAGAATTGTGTTGAGAACTTTGAGAACTGAGAAGTTATATGCAAAATTGTCGAAATGTGAATTCTGGTTGAGACAGGTTGTATTTCTGTGTCACATCATATCCGGATATGGTATATCAGTTGATCCCAGTAAGGTTGAGGCTGTAATCAGTTGGCCGAGACCGACATTGTCACGCCCCGTGTCCGAAGCGTCTGTGACATCCTGCATTGTTTAACAATTACTTGAAAACAATTAAGCCTCGTATCGACATGCCAAAACCCAGTCTTTTTCATAAATAAAACATTGTCTTTACAACGACAATAGAACAACAATTACATCAGAGTTTTGCGGAAACGAAACAGAAGGAAAGAAAAAAAAACTCAATTCTTGGGTTTGTCTTTCGATCACCCTCCCCAGAAAGCTTCCTGCTCCTCCTCATTCAGCTGTTCTTCATTTTTATCTGAAATTGTAAGGGGGTGAGTGTTTTGGGAAACACTCAGCAAGTGGGCGTCGATCGATTCCAAAGATACATATAGAACTTAGTTTTTCTTAAAACGTCCTTTAAATAGGCTTTCAAAACTTAATATTCTTAACTTATCATGACAGAAGCGAATCGAATAAATGACAGAATTTATAAGATGATTCATAGCAATTCAGAAATAGATCAAATCAATTCAGAACAGAACAGAACAGATCGGACAGAACACTGTTACTCATCTCATTTCCATGGTCAAATTGTCCCCAATATGTTAGTCCTCTAAGGGGTGAGGCCAGAACATGGTTTTATACCCACCAATAGGGGCCAGAACAGAACATGGTTCTATACCCACCAATGGGGGCTAGACAGAACATGGTTTTATACCCACCAGTGGGGGCCAGAATAGAACTACAATTCTCGTCCCATTTCAAATTCGAATCGTAAGAGTACAACAGAATTCAGAAGTAACAGACAGAATTTTTCATCTATTCAAATTTCAGAGTTATTCATCCAGACACATCGGAACCAAGAATTTCGAAACTTAGAAGAGAACACATAATCGATCGAAATTTAAAATAAAACACACTGACATTTTCGAAAAAAGGACACACCAACATGCATGTCACGTTATTTATATCAAAGTTTAAAATAGAAACAAAGTACATAACAAAAACCCACTTACCGTATCTTGAAGGAAGTTTCTTGTTGAAAATCCTGCAGCACTTTGACGTGACCTTGGAAAATGCAGTCTTTAATTAAACATCACTTCAACGTAGGATTCCGCACTGGACTGCACGAACCTTCCTTTTTTCCTTTTCCTTGCTTTTGGCCGAGAGTGTTTCTTTAGGGGAGGGGGCCGAAACTTTGTAGGTTTTTGAGGGATTTTTGGACTGTATTAGGCATGAGAATTGAAGTGCTATTTATAGAGGAATCCTAGACCTTTCCACTAGCCTTGGCCAAAATCTTGGCCTCCACGATTAGTCATTATTGTGTTTCAAATCTCCATGCATTCTTCGAGTTCAAGACTAGCCATAATTGTGGTCCAAAATCCCATGCAAGCTTCAAGAGTCACCTTGATTTTCTAAAGGGTCACTTCTTGCATCATTATTATGTCATAGCTCTTAGCTCCTCCCGCAGCTCCTTCATGGGTTAACTCAAAAGTTATTTCTTGCACATTAAATTTGTCCAACCTCTTGGCTCATCTTGTAGCACCCTTTTTGTTCTTGTTAGGACAAAATTGGTTGAGCTGCCTCGAGCTGACGAATTGAGTCCTTGAGCTGGGGTTTTATTCCTCCCGTGACAGTGCTTCAATGGATGCAGTTACTTCCAGCTTGGCCTCTTGTTGAGTTAATCTCCGAGCTTTGAAGCCATTTCTTCAAGTTAAGTTAGCTGAAATCTAAGTTAATATTCGAGTTATCTAGTTGGAATGAAAATTTTAGAGCTTAGTTTGGGTTAAACCTTAAGTTCGTCTTACTTACTTGATTTGTCGTGGATCGTAAAATCACAGGTTCTCACATCCCTCCCTCTTTATTGCAAGTTTCGACCTCGAAACTTGCATTAGCTTGATCTTTCGAATAGATGAGGGTATTGTGATCGCATTTTCTCCTCGAGTTCCCAAGTTGCCTCCCTTTCAGTGTGATTTGACCACTGTACTTTGACATAAGGTATTGTCCGGTTTCTCAATAGTTGGTCTTTTGAGTCCACTATTCGGGTAGGGACTTCTTCGTATTTGAGTTCTTCGTTGAGTCTTCTTTCAATCATCAGTGGTGTAACATTGAGTACATGACTCGGGTCTGGGACATACTTCCTCAGCTGTGAGATGTGGAAAACGTTATGTATTCTAGACATATCAGGTGGTAATGCTAATCGGTAGGCTAAGGTTCCCACCTTCTCCAGTATCTCGAACGGTCCCACTTATCTTGGGTTCAACTTTCCGGACTTACTGAACCGAACTACTCCCTTCATAGGAGAGACTTTGACGTAAGCCTTTTCGCCAATCTCCAATTCCAACGGTCTTCTCTTCGAATCAGCCAAACTTTTTTGTCTGTCTTGGGCTGCCTTGAGTCTTTCTTTGATTATGGCTACTTTGTCAATGGTTATTTGAATAAGTTCTGGTCCGGTAACAGCTTTTTCTCCTACTTCGTCCCAATATAAGGGCGACCTACACTTTCTTCCATACAAAGCATCATACGGAGCCATCTCGATGCTACTGTGATAGCTGTTGTTATAGGCGAATTCGATGTGGGGTAACTGTTCACTCCAATTTCCAAAAAAATCCAGCGCACATGCCCGCAACATATCCTCGAGGGTCTGTATTGTTCTTTCGGTTTGGCCATCAGTCTGAGGATGATAGGCCGTGCTGAGAGTAATCTTGGTTCCCATAGTCTTCTGGAAACTCCTCCAAAATCTTGATACAAATCTTGGATCTCTGTCAGACAGTATACTTGTCGGGACTCCGTGTAGTCTCACTATGTTGTCCATATACAAGGTAGCGAGCTTATCCAGGTTGTAAGTCATCCGCACTGGTAAGAAATGTGCAGACATGGTCAATCTATCAATGATTACCCAGATTCCATCGTGCCCTTGCCTTGATTTCGGTAGCCCTATTACGAAATCCATGGAGATGTTATCTCACTTCCATTTTGGTATTTCCAATGGTTGTAGAAGCCCTCCAGGTTGTTGATGTTCCACCTTGACTTGTTGACAGGCTAGGCACTTGGAAACAAAGACGGCTATGTCTTTCTTCATTCCATTCCACCAGTATTTGTTCTTCAGGTCTCTGTACATTTTGGTGCTTCCTGGATGTACTGAAAATCTCGATTTATGTGCCTCGGTCATTACTTCTTCTCGAATTCCATCGACATCGAACAAATACAATCGCCCTCTCATCCAAAGGATACCATTCTCATCAATTTGAAATTCTGGAAGTTTTCCTCCTTGGATCTGTTCTTTAACTTTTAGGATGGATGTGTCTTGACTCTGCTTCAATTCGATGGTTTCTCGGAGTCTTGATTGTGGTGATAGTGTAGATAAGCTTACTTTTCCAAAGTTTCTTCGGCTTAAAGCATCTGCCACCTTATTTGCCTTACCCGGATGATAATTGATTACCAAATCATAATCTTTTAGAAGTTCCATCCACCTTCTTTGCCTCATATTTAATTTTTTTTGAGTGAAAATGTACTTGAGGCTCTGGTGATCAGTAAAAACTTCGCATTTTACTCCATAAAGGTAGTGTAATGCTTGAGATTTTATTACGGTAACTTGAGAATAATTATCGATAAATTGATGTGATGATAGTCAGAGCAAGTTGAGAGCTAATTTAAAAGGCATCAAATTGAAAATAGAATAACAATGCATGTAAAAGAATGGTCGGGCAGTGTTTTACGCGCACATGCGCGAGAGGCTTATTGCGAGGACAGAGGACCTCGCGCATATGCGCGAGATTGGGTGCGCATATGCGCGAGGAGATGTCTTGATGATGACCGAGTCCAGAGAATGTGGCGCAGATGCGCCAAGAGTTGGCGCGCATATGCGCGGGGTATTCGGTAGCCAAATGTGAATTCCAGAGAATATCTCGCACATGCGCGGATGAAGGGCGCGCCTATGCACGAGCAGACGGGAAGGCACGCGCCGAGACATAATGTCTCGCGCATATGTGCCGAGGAGGGTCGCGCATATGCGCGAGACGTGTTGAGCGAAAATGAAGCCACTTGCCCTTATCATGCAATGGTATATATATATATATACAAAGTTAATCCTTCAGAGATGAGAAGGGAAAGAAAAAGAATCGAGAAAAGTTTCTGTGAATGTGTTGAAAATCCTTACGCCTTTTTGTGAAAGATCCGGCCGTCAGAATTTCAATCCGACTTCAGTACTGTGTTCCTATCGACGCAGGCTCCAATTTGATGTATGTTTTGTTCCGTTTTGATATGTTTTGAAATTGTGCTATTGTCAGAATTGAATAGGATTCATATATGATGTTCTTGACATGTTACACATCAGAGAATCTAAGTCAGATTAAGAAACAGATTGAGTGTTGATTGATATTGGACAGATTTTGATTATTGATTGATTACAGATTGTATTGGATATGGGTTATGGATTGTAATTAATATCGGTTGAGATGATATTGACGGGGATATCGGGATTGTTCCGTTATCCCGCTAATTTTGAATTAAATCCAGATTTATCAGATTCGATATTGATCTGAGCAGTATATTAATATGGTATTATTTGATATTGTCATTACCAGACTGAGGGTTGACAGACTTTGAATTCCAGACAGAATCGTCATCAGAACTGCGATAAAATAAAGGTATAAGTCAATGTGGTATTGGGAGATCGACACAAGTAGGATATACTTGTGTTTCCCTAAATCACATACTATTTGTTATTATTTGCATTGATTTGATTTGATATGCTTGTTCTATTGATGTATAGAGAGCATGTGTTAGACGAATGTTAGACGAGTGATCTTGTGACAGGAGTACCTGATAGTGGCGGGATCGCCACGGGCACATTGCACGATGTCACAAGATAGTGTATTGGCGATAGTGCCACAGTCTGTGACGGATAGGTCAAGACACTGGATGTTTGGTTATATCGATGTGGATAGAATCGGAGTTTCTTCTATGACTGTTGATCGATATAGGAATACCAACGTCTGGTAACCGGGATCCCTAGACTAGGATTGAGTCTAGTCTGAGCCGTGGAGTCACGAGGATGATTGATAGTTTGATATTAATTATGTTTCAGATTTTGATATATATCTGATATCTGCTTCATGCTTTATATTAATTATATGATTGCATGTTTCGTTGATTTATACTGGGATTTGTTCTCACCGGAGTTATCCCGCTGTTGTCGTGTTTGTATGTGTGCATGACAACTGGTGGGACAGGTTCAGGGTCGAGGAGATGAAGAGAGAGATCGTGATTAAAGTGGAGACTACGGACTTGATCTGAGATAGGGTTGAACACTTTATATGTAGTCGTTAAACCTCAGTCTTAAATGATTGTTTATAGTACAAGACTTGTACTTTACTTTTTTACTGATATGTGTAGTAGAGTGATTCCATTACGTTCCGTATTTGATATTATATTTCAAAAAAAAAAAAAATTTAGACTCTGGTTATTATAATTGATTAATTAGTCCCAATGACGATTAAGAACATGATTAGAATCCGGGTCCCCACAGGTAGTGCCTCCAGATCTTGAGCGCAAATACCACTGCGGCTAACTCCAAGTCATGAGTGGGGTAATTCTGCTCATATGGTTTTAGTTGCCGTGAGGCATAAGCAATTACTTGACCCTCTTGCATAAGTGCACACCCTAATCCTCCTTTTGACGCGTCACTATATACAGAAAAATTCTTACCATCCTCGGGAAGAATTAGTACTGGTGTGGATGCAAGTTTTGACTTCAGGGTTTCAAAACTTCTTTCACATGCTTCATCCCAAATGAATTTCGAATTTTTCTGAGTAAGTTTGGTGAGTGGAATAGCAATTGACGAAAATCCTTCAACGAACTTCATATAATAGCCAGCTAAACCAAGAAAACTTCTTACTTCAGTTACTGTCTTTGGTTGTGGCCAATCCTTGATTGCCTCTACCTTCTTTGGGTCTACTGACACCCCAAATTCGAAAATTATATGCCCTAGGATCGCCACACTTTTCCGCCAGAATTCACACTTCTTGAATTTGGCATAGAGTTCTTTTTCTCTCAATTTTGCAACGTGAGACGCAAATGTTCTATGTGTTCTTCCTCACTCGGTGAGTATACCAAAATATCATCTATAAAAACAACCACAAACTTGTCGAGGTATGGTTTGAACACCCGATTCATCAGGTCCATGAATGCTGCTGGAGCATTTGTTAGACCAAAGGGCATTACTATGAATTCGTAATGTTCGTATCTTGTTCTAAAAGCAGTTTTAGGAATATCCTCTGCTTTGACCTTTAACTGATGATAACCAGATCTCAGATCTAGTTTTGAGAAAACTTTGGCTCCCTTTAGCTGATCAAAAAGATCGTCTATTCTCGGGAGTGGATACTTATTCTTTATAGTGATATTATTTAATTCCCGGTATTCAATGCATAACCTCATGCTTCCGTCCTTTTTCTTTACGAACAACACTGGGGCTCCCCACGGAAATGCACTAGGGCGGACTTGTTTCTTGTCCAGTAATTCCTGAAGCTGTTCTTTTAACTCCTTTAGTTCCGTTGGAGCCATTCGGTATGGTGCCTTTGAAATGGGTGCAGCACCAGGGACCAGATTGATTTCGAATTCTACTTCCCTATCGGGTATCTCACCCGGTAGTTCTTCGGGAAAAACGTCTGGAAATTCTTGAACAATTGGAATATCTTCCAACTTTGGGGTTTCTTCTTCTTCTTCTCTGGCCTCCCGAAGATCCTCCGTCATGCATACATTATTCCCGTCCAGCTGGTAGTTGTCTCTCTCAAGTTTTTCATTTTTTTCTTTCAGTGTGCTAATTTCTGACTCTTTTTCCTGAAGTTGATTTTGAAGTTCATTTATAATGTGTTGAAGATCCATGTTGTTTTCCTATAAAAACAATTTTATACATAATATACTTATAGAATTTTTAAATATGCAATAGAAGGATAATAGAAAGTTTCAAAATAATTTGGTACACGTAGTATTTTCTTAGTTACAAATTTTATTACAACCCAGATATTATAATGCTAATCTAATCGAACATCTCTCCGCCATCGCTGTCGCTGTCAGTGTCGTCATCGGCCACCTCCATAGGTGCTTCTTCCTCTTCCTCCATGTTCTCTGTTACTAGGTGCAAATAGTTGTTCTGATCTTGAAGTCTGTCCATAGTGCCATGGAGCTTCGAAATATACCGATCCTGTCTGGCGTTGTACTCCTCCTGGCGATGACGAGCCTGAGTAGCGCGCTCTCTCTCTGTCCCAACTCTATCCAGCAGATCCTTGTTTAGTGAAGCTAAGCGTGCAATGCGAGCTGAATCCGTCGGTATCTGTAGCAGTTGGCTCTCAGCCAAGTCCAAGTGATGAGTCAATCGCTGCACGTCCGTCTCCAGTATGTGCCTGATCTCACCATGTTCCAGCTTCTCCAATCTTTCCTTGGCCAGTTGTGCTTTCAAGGTCGCTATCTCCCTAGCTTGATTATCGATGGTAAGCTGACGCATACGAAAGGCAGCCTGTGCGCGCGTACGTGGAGCATAAAGATCGAGGTAAATCATCAAAATCGTATAAAGGATAGAAAGACACAAATAATAGAAACAAAGTTGTCGTGGAAAGTTTTCGATACTAAGGATTTGCGGAACGATTGAAGGAATAGTTTTTGAGTTTCTCAGAAATTTAGGAAACAGATGAATATTGGATTCAGATTCGGGATACACTAGGCTTTTGCAAAAATTTGACTTAGCCAAATTTTGTCTATCAAAATACCAGCGGGATTATGAACCTGGCGGCTCTGATACCACTTAAATGTCACGCCCTGTGTCCGAAGCGTCGGTGACATCCGACATTGTTTAACAATTACTTGAAAACAATTAAGCCTCGTATCGACATGCCAAATACCAGTCTTTTCATAAATAAAACATTGTCTTTACAACGACAATAGAACAACAATTACATCAGAGTTTTGCGGAAACGAAACAGAAGGAAAGAATAAAAAACTCAATTCTTGGGTTTGTCTTTCGATCACCATCCCCAGAACGCAACCTGCTCCTCCTCATTCAGCTGTTCTTCATTTTTATCTGAAATCGTAAGAGGGTGAGTGTTTTGGGAAACACTCAGCAAGTGGGGGTCGATCGATTCCAAAGATACATATAGAACTTAGTTTTTCTTAAAACGTCTTCTTAATAGGCTTTCAAATCTTAATATTCTTAACTTATCATGACAGAAGCGAATCGAATAAATGACAGAATTTATTAGATGATTAATAGCAATCCAGAAACAGATCAAATCAATTCAGAACAGAATAGAACTTTGGGAAACACTCAGCAAGTGGGGGTCGATTTCCATGGTCAAATTGTCCCCAATATGTTAGTCCTCTAAGGGGTGAGGCCAGAACATGGTTTTATACCCACCAATGGGGGCCAGAACAGAACATGGTGTTATACCCACCAATGGGGGCCAGACAGAACATGGTTTTATACACACCAATGGGGGCCAGAACAGAACTACAATTTTTGTCCCATTTCAAATTCGAATCGTAACAGTGCAACAGAATTCAGAAGTAACAGACAGAATTTTTCAGCTATTCAGATTTCAGAGTTATTCATCCAGACACAACGGAACCAAGAATTTCGAAACTTAGAAGAGAACACATAATTGATCAAATTTTAAAATAGAACACACTGACATTTTCGAAAAAGGGACACACCAACATGCATGTCACGTTATTTATATCAAAGTTTAAAATAGAAACAAAGTACAAAAAAAAAGCCCACTTACCGTATCTTGAAGGAAGTTTCTTGTTGAAAATCGGGCAGCACTTCGACGTGACCTTGGCAAATGCAGTCTTTAATCAAACAGCACTTCAACGTAGGATTTCCGCACTGGACTGCACGAACCTTCCTTTCTTCCTTTTCCTTGCTTTTGGCCGAGAGTGTTTCTTTAGGGGAGGGGGCCAAAACTTTGTAGGTTTTTGAGGGATTTTTGGAGTGTATTAGGCATGAGAATTGAAGTGCTATTTATAGAGGAATCCTAGACCTTTCCACTAGCCTTGGCCAAAATCTTCGCCTCCAAGATTAGTCATTATTGTGTTTCAAATCTCCATGCATTCTTCAAGTTCAAGACTAGCCATAATTGTGGTCCAAAATCCCATGCAAGCTTCAAGAGTCACCTTGATTTTCTAAAGGGTCAATTCTTGCATCATTATTATGTCCTAGCTCTTAGCTCCTCCCGCAGCTTCTCCATGGGTTAACTCAAAAGTTATTTCTTGCACATTCAATTTGTCCAAACTCTTGGCTCATCTTGTAGCTCCCTTTTTGTTCTTGTTAGGACAAGATTGGTTGAGCTGCCTTGAGCTGACGAATTGAGTCCTTGAGATGGGGTTTTATTCCCCCGTGATAGTACTTCAATGGATGCAGTTACTTCCAGCTTGGCCTCTCGTTGAGTTAATCTCCGAGCTTTGAAGCCATTTCTTCAAGTTAAGTTAGCTGAAATCTAAGTTAATATTCGAGTTATCTAGTTGGAATGAAAATTTTAGAGCTTAGTTTGGGTTAAACCTTAAGTTCGTCTTACTACTTGATTTGTCGTGGATCGTAAAATCCCGGGTTTTCATAGAAATTAGTACCATAGATTCGCAGTTTTATGGGTTTGGCAGGGTATTACCGTCGATTTATTAAAGATTTCTCGAGTATTTCTAAACCTATTACGCAGTTGACTCAGAAGAATGCACCATTTGTATGGTCCGAAGACTGTGAGTCCAGTTTTCTTTAGTTGAAGAAAAGGCTGACAGTGCTCCGATCTTGACTATTCCATCAGGTACTAGTGATTTTGTCGTTTATTGTGATGCTTCTCACAGAGGATTGGGATGTGTTTTGATGCAGCGGGGACATTTCATTGCCTATGCTTCGAGACAGTTGAAGCCACATGAAACTCGCTACCCAATTCATGATCTTGAATGGGCAGCTATTGTATTTGCACTGAAGATATGGCGACACTACCTATACAGTGAGAAATTTGAAATCTATTCTGATCACAAGAGCTTGAAATATCTGTTTTCACAGTCAGAATTGAATATGAGACAGAGAAGATGGCTTGATTTGCTAAAAGACTTTGATTGTGAAATCAAATATTATCCGAGAAAGTCGAATGCCGTAGCTGATGCACTGAGTCGAAAGGTATGTTCTTTATCCTTATCGACGATTGGTGTTTCGAATTTGATAGAAGATTGATGTTTGTCTGGATTGGTATTTGATACAGATGGTAGACCATTGAGGTTATATGCTGTTCAAGCCGAACCAGAGCTGATTTTAAAGATTAAAGCAGCTCAAAAAGTTGATCAGAATGTACAGGACTCAATATCGATGGTCAGAGCAGGGCATCGATCAGAATATCACGTACGTGAAGATGTACTGTATGTGAATAATCGATTGGTTGTGCCAGATGTTTCAAAGTTGAGACAATAGATATTGTCAGAAGCGCATAGCAGTCGATTTAGTATTCATCCTGGTGGCAGAAAGATGTATAATGACTTGAAAAGACAGTCTTGGTGGAAACAAATGAAAGCCGATATTGCAGAGTTTGTATCCAGATGTCTGAATTGCCAACAGGTAAAAGCTGAAAGAAAGAAACCCGGAGGATTGTTACAGAGTTTGTCTATTCTTGAATGGAAATGGGATCACATTTCCCTGGATTTTGTGACGCAGTTACCGAGATCCTCCAGAGGTTGTGATGCGATTTGGGTTGTGATTGTAATGCCCAAGAATTGTAGGTTAATAAGACGAGATTATGAAGTTTTGCATGGAAAGGACACCGCCCCCGCGCCCCATTTTCTACCGCACCCGCGGTGTAAGGGCAGAAAGTAGAGTTTTGAATACAAGAGAGACCGCACCTGCGGTTGAGTGGTAGTAGGGTCAGCGCACCCGCGGTACATGACTGAGCGCGCCCGCGGTCGTCGAGTAGAATTTTGGATGGAATGCCGTAGCTTGAGCGCACCCGCGGTGTTGAGATAGCGCACCCGCGGTGCTCTATGCGAGAAATCCACCTTTGCTTCTCAAGTTGACACATGGCATGATATATATATATATATATAGACTTGGTGCTGATTCAATTCTTCCTCCTTCAGCAGACCAGCAACGAGAGCTCCACTTTTCCTATTTTCTTCAACACTTGGTTGTGACAAATCCGTTTAATCAAATTTCGATCCGAGACTAGATTTGTGCTCCTCTCTTCAATAGCTTTGTAAGGATGTAAGTCTTGTTTATTTCCTACCTGAAGTGAAGTTTAGATGTTGGGGGAATTTGATATGATTGAGATTATGTGTTCTTATGATTATGGTGATAGTATATTTGAAACCGGATCAAAGTTATGATGCCGTATGCGATTATTACGATTTTTCAGTATATATGTGTATGAAATTAGGCGGATTTTCAGAGTTAAAATGTTTATGATATTGATTATGAATTGTGATTTAGTATTGATTGTTGTTGAGTTGATCGGTATCGCAAGATTACGCCGTTATGCCGTCGAATTGTATCGAGATTGGATATTGAACCGTACTAGTATTGGTTGGAGTTGGAGATTGATCTTGTGATATTTGACATTGCCATTTCAGATTTATATTGACAAGATTCGACTTCAAGATTTCGATCACGATAAAGACTGAACAACGGAAGGTATAATTCATGTTGATTCGGGGAGATATAACTCGAATTAGATCTGATTTGAGTTTCCCAAAATCACATACTAGATTGTTATCTTTTTATATGTTGATGCTTTGTTTATAGATTTATATTCAAGCATTTAAGATAGGAAAGACATTGGCAGACTTGCCAAGCTAGACGTTTGGTGATATCGACGCATAGGAGCAGAATTGACTCCGATTGTAGATATTCGATACAGACATGACCGAAGTCTAGGAATAAGACGTACCGTCACCCCGATTGGGAGGGTAGGTGGAAGACTTTGACGTCTTATTCACACCGGGATCCCTAGAGTTAGAGTCGAGTCGAGTCAAGATATGATTTCGATGTCATTTGCATGCGGATATTGAATTGGTTTCATAGATTATGGAACCTATTGCCATTGATTCTATTCCGGATAGCATGCTTCATGATTTATATTGTGTATATGCATGTGTACAGGTTTTATACTGGGATTTGTTCTCACCGGAGTTTCCGGCTGTTGTTGTGTCTGTATGTGTGCATAACAACAGGTGGGGCAGGATCAGGGTCGAGACGAGGATGATTGAGAGGTGATAGCGTGGTGATCACGGGCGTCTATTAATACTTTCAAAACACTAGTTTGATTGTATGAACGAAACGAGACATGTATTTGCTTTTAATGAAATGCAATAAATTTTATGTATGTGTGTTATGTTAAAACCAAATTTTTGACCCACATTTTCTAACAAAGATCCAATTAATCCCAAAGATAATCGAGTTAGAGCCCAGGTCCCCACAGTGATTGACTGATTAACCAAATCCGCATGTTTTATTCCATACAAGATGACGTATCGACATGACCAGATGGCTGAGATCTATGTCAGAGAAGTGGTCAGACTGCACGGAGTGCTGAAGTCGATCGTATCAGACCGTGATCCTCGGCTTACTTCGCACTTTTGGTAGAGTTTACAGCATGCTCTTGGTACGAAGTTGCATTTGAGTACCGCATATCATCCAAAGACCGACGGACAGTCAGAGCGGACTATTCAGACACTGGAGGATATGCTGAGAGCTGTAGTGCTTGACTTTAGCACTAGTTGGCAAGATTCATTGCCACTTTTTGAGTTTTCGTACAACAACAGCTATCAGACGAGTATTGAGATGGCACCGTTTGAAGCGTTGTACAGAAAGAAGTGCAGATCCCCTCTGTATTGGGATGATATCTCTGAGGTACCTGAGATTGGTCCTGATATGATCAGAGATATGACTGAAAAAGTGAAACTGATTCAGAGGAGAATGATGACAGCTCAAGACAGACAAGCCAAATATGCCAATGTTCGACGAAGACCGTTTGTATTTGAGGTTGGAGACCGAGTGTAGTGCCCAAATTCTGTACACGTATAACCTATGCATTTATTTAATTATTAAATCATTTATTTAAATTTAAAATGAGTTTTAGCCATGCATAATTTATTTAAATGCATTACTTTAAATTAATTATGTTTATGTGATGCACGTTAAAATATTTTTCGAGTTTCATGTTTCAGGCGATTATTCGAGACGGGATCGAGAAAAAGACCGGTGACGATTTTTTCTGCAAAATTTTAATGTGGTATTTTATTTTAAGTTAAGGTTGGGGCATATTAATTAATTTATTAAGTTTCAGCATTTTAAAGCCTAAATTATGTATTTAGTGAGTTTAGAATTTTTAAAACTTTTAAAGTTGGCTTTGTGCACTTTATTTTTGTTAAAAGGAGAATTTTACACAATTAGTGTATATTTTATTTCAAATAAAGGAATTGTTGAGTTAGTGCTTGATTTAACATTAATTAGTGGTTAAACTTTAATTAAGCAATTTTCACTCCCTAAATTTCTACCTAACTCACGCACACACCCTTTCTACACACACACACTCACGTAACACACACACACACACAATTCTTTGCACTCCTATTTCAGAATTTTTTTGAGGTAAAAACTTAAGGTTCTTGAGAGCAAGAGCAGCCGCCCCTCCCTCTTCAATTTCCCAGCAAGTTTTTGTCACTTTTCTTCAAGAAAAATCGAGCCACGTTCATCCCGGATCAACCTCGCATCTTTCCCCGCATCGGTATCGCCGTTTCGGTAAAGTTTATCATCATAAGGCACGTATATTCTTTCATTCCTATATCTATCTAGTCATATTATGCGTTGTGTTGATATTTATGCGTAAAAATTCATGTGTGATGAGTAGAAGTTTGAGCAATCATGTTTAGATCAATTTTGAAACGACTTTGGATCACAAATTTACGTGTTTGCTGTCATTTTAAATACTGCGATTTTTCGGCCGTGATTCTGAGAAATCTTCTAACACAAAAATTGTAGAACTTTTTGATATCTACAATTTGAATAAGATTCAAAATTTTTGGACAAAAATTGCGTTTTTCAAAAAACAAATTATGTATTGATGTGTTATTGAAGTTTTATTGTTGTAGGCTTCGTTGGAGATCAACGGGCGATCGTTGCTGCGTTTAGGTATGCTTATTATGATGTTGAGTTGGCATTTGGGCTACCGGTTAGTGTCGCTAGGCACTTGAATTCACTAGAAGTCGTAGGAAACAATTTGATGTCAATTTCCATGTTTTGAGTTGCATTGTGTCGTAGGTTGAACGCCGTTGTTTCGAGGTGTTTATACCAATGTTTTCAATGGAGTAGCATGCTAAGATGGGTCTCGGGGTGTCGGTTCATAGTCCGTGCAACCGAGTTTAGAACGTTAAGACATTCTTGCGCCGAAAAATTCGTGGGTTTTCTCCTATCGAGGCCACACGGACCCTGGCACGAGGTCCGTGCCTTTGTTTCTTTTGAGTAACCATTTTTGCGAGATGACACGGACCCCTACACGGACCAGGGCATGGGGTTCGTGCCTTTGTTTTCTTTTGATGTCAAATTTGCGCAGGTACACGGACCCTCACCCGGACCTCAGCACGGGGTCCGTGCCTTCCCTTTTCTTCGCGAGTCATTCCACCGCACCTACACAGACCCGGAGCCGGACCTGGGAACGGGGTCCGTGTACTTGAGTTTTGGGAAATATTATGGTATGCTTTGAGGTTTGATGTCTTGGTTTAGTGCAATGTGTAACAATGTCAAGTCACGGAAATTTTAGAACGTCCTAAGGAAATGTATGAACTCGTGGGTAAGCTTGATTGTTACGTTTGAGTTACACCCGTTAAGTTTATGAATTCACGTTAGTATGTTGCAGCAACGACCCCGATCGTAGTCCAACGGATCCCTCAACGCCAAGTAAGTATGTTGACGTGCAAAAGAAAATTATTTTAAGTTTTTGAGGTATGCTAAATGTCTTGTGACCAAATTTATGAATGGGTTTGGAAGTCGGTGAACGTGGCCGAGGACCTCTCCACCCCGTTAAATCATGAACGAGTTTAGATCAGGATTGGAAAGCGTTAAATCATGAACGGGGACCAATCCACCCGTTAAAGCATGAACGGGGCTCTCATGTATGTGGCAGTGGATACGTCCCTGTCAGCCCAGTACTGTGATTTGTCTTATCAGGCGTTTATTATGTATGGGTCACTTGCTTTGAAACATCCTCTATGAAAAATGATGAAGTTATGTATGTTCAAGTATGTTCAAGTATGCAAGCATGTTTAAGAAAGTTTATGTTGATGGCACGTCTAATTATGTACGTACGTATGTTCAAGTTCATTTCAAGTTCAAGTTCCAAGTATGTATGTCCTATTTTAAAGTGGAATGTGCTTTTATTATGTATTACTTGTTATTTTAGTTTATACGTGTTGAGTCTTTAGATTCACTAGACTTGATCGATTCAGGTGATGAGTATGTTGAGGAGGCTGGAGGTGGGGACCAAGGAGCTGGCTTGGACTGAGTTGAAGGCTAGACCCGAGGACCGCCCAAGATTTTAAGTTTTTATGAAATGTCAAATACTCTGATTTCACGCTACTGGTCATGAAGCATTCAAACAAATATTTGATCAAACTTTATCTTTTCTAGATTTCCTGTCCACGGTTGAGACGTACAGTTTATTTAATCGTAATGTGAAGGTTCACAAGTTATTTAAGAAAATTTTGAATTTTTCCTCAAATTTTAAATAGTAGAAAAGTACGGTACGTTACATTTGGTATCAGAGCGGTGTTCTTGTAAAGGGTTACGCCTACTGCCAGTCGCAAGAAGCTCACGAAGTCACACCTCGAGTCTGTAAGTTTTAAAGTTTTGAATTATGTATGTAGTAAGCATTGAATCATGATTTCAGCATGCCCATGTTTTTAATTCAAAGTACGTGCATCTTATGCTATTAGTATCATGTTCATGCATATTGGGTTTACGTGGTGGGTAAATTGTTGGAACAGCATGCCTCCGAGACGTGTGATTAACCGCGAAGCTAGAGAGGAGAACCGAGAGGCCCGAGATGTGGAGAGGGTCACTCCTCCTCGTCCACCTCCAGATATGCAGGCGCAGATGCTTGGAGGTATGACACAATTTTTCGAGCAGTTTGCGGGGAACCAGACTGCAGTTAATGTAGAGGTGAGGCCCCGACCAGAGGCTGTGTACGAAAGGTTTAGGAGGATGGATCCTAAGGAGTTCTCGGGGACTACTGACCCGATGATAGCTGAGGGATGGATTAAGTCCATCGAAGTAATCTTTGATTTCATGGAGCTGGCAGATGCAGACCCAATCAGGTGTGCCATATTCCTTTTAGCAGAGGATGCCAGACGTTGGTGGGAGAGTGCATCAGTGTCAGTGAATTTGCGAACACTGACTTGGGATGGTTTTAAGGAGGTTTTCTACTCCAAGTACTTCACTGAGGAAGTACGCTCTCGATTGACTAGGGAGTTCATGGCGCTGCGACTGGGAGACAACAGTGTGGCAGACTTCGTCCGGAAGTTTGACAGGGGGTGTTACTTTGTGCCCCTGATAGCTAATGATGCCCGGGAGAAGTTGAGGCATTTTATGGATGGATTGCGGCCGGTCTTGCGCCGTGACGTTCGAGTCGCTGGTCCTGCTACTTACTCAGTTGACGTATCTAGAGCTTTGGCGGCAGAACAGGATCAGCGGGATATTGAGAATGATAGGCAGGGCAAGAGGCCCTGTCAGGCACCGCAGCAGCAGAGACCTCCGTTCAAGAAACCTTACCAAGGGAAACTAGGGAAGAAGCCCTATCAGGGGCCACCGCAAGGCAAGGGGCCTGTTCCACAGCAGAAAGCACCGCAGAGGCCCGGTGATTTCCCAGTGTGTCAGAAGTGCAATCGCCAACATCCGAGGCATTGTCTGTGGGGATCAGGGAAATGATTTAAATGTGGAGCTAGTGACCACATGTTGAAGGAGTGCCCACAATGGAAGTAGCCAACCCAGGGCAGGGTGTTCGCCATGCATGCTCAGGAGGCGAACCCAGGCACTACACTGTTGACGGGTAATTTACTTAATTCAGTACAGTATTAGATTTTTACCTTGCATGCTCCTTTTGTTTTGGGATTATTATGTTGCTAGTTGGCATTTTTGGTATCTTTTGTTGCATAAGGTTTATATTAGAACTGTTGGGATGTAAGTTTCGTGTCATGCTAACGTCTCTCAGGAAATATCTTCATTAAGAGATTAACCACGAAGGCCCTGATAGATTCGGGAGCCACTCACCCCTTCATCTCGGAGACATTCGCCAATCATTTAGCCGTCAAGTCTATCGGCCTTGACGTGAACTATTCAGTGACAGTCCCATCAGGAACAAAACTGTTAGCTACCAGCGTGGTCAGAGATATTGATCTAGAACTGCAGGGCCACCCGGTTTATGCTGACTTGATAGTATTGCCGATGACAGAATTCGACATTATCTTGGGAATGGACTGGCTGACAAAGAATCGAGTCCTGATTGACTTTCAGAAGAGATCAGTGTTGGTCAGACCGATGGGAATGGAGCAGTTTCTTTTTGAGCCAGACCGATGGAGAAGCTTTCCTCGTATGATCTCCTGCATGCAGGCACAGAGACTTATTTCTAAGGGGTGTCAGGCGTTCTTGCCCAGCATCATCTCTGCACCGGACGTACCCACTCCATCTTTATCAGATGTGCCAGTAGTCAGCAAATTCCCAGACGTCTTCCCAGACGATGTTTCAGGTCTTCCACCAGAGAGAGAGGTGGAGTTTGCTATTGATCTCATGCCAGGCACAGTGCCAATCTCTAAGGCACCGTACAGATTAACTCCAGTTGAGATGTTAGAACTCAAGCAGTAGATTCAAGAGCTTCTCGACAAGGAATTTATCCGCCCTAGTTGCTCGCCTTGGGGCGCACCAGTGCTTTTTGTAAAGAAGAAGGATGAGAGTATGAGGCTATGCATCGATTACCGAGAATTGAACAAGGTAACGATCAAGAACAAATACCCACTTCCTAGAATCGAAGACTTGTTCGAACAGTTGCAGGGAGCTACAGTGTTCTCTAAGATAGATCTTCGATCAGGGTATCACCAGCTGAAGGTGAAAGATGCAGATGTTCACAAAACGGCCTTCAGGACTAGATATGAACATTACTAGTTCTTATTGATGCCATTTGGATTGACTAATGCTCCAGCAATTTTCATGGACCTCATGAACCGAGTATTTCAGCCTTACCTTGATCAGTTCGTCATAGTATTTATCGACGACATTCTCATTTACTCGAAAAGTCATGAGGAGCACAGTCAGCACTTGAAGACAGTTTTGTAGACTTTGCAGAGCCGCAAGCTATTTGCTAAGGTCAGTAAGTGTGACTTATGGTTGGAGAAAGTAGCGTTTTTGGGGCATATAATATCTAGCAGTGGCATTGAGGTGGACCCAGCCAAGGTGGCAGTCGTTAAAGATTGGGTTGAGCCGAAGAATGCATCAGAAATCCGTAGCTTTTTGGGTTTAGCCGGTTACTACCGTAAGTTCATCCAGGGATTTTCTTCGATAGCAGTGCCACTCACTTTACTGACCAAGAAGAATGCTAAATTCTCGTGAAGTGACGAATGTCAGAAGAGCTTTGACACTTTGAAGCAAGCTCTTATTTCGGCACCTGTGTTAGCCATGCCGACAGGGCAAGGGGATTTTGTGCTAGACACCGATGCATCTAAGCTCGGGTTAGGCGCAGTGTTGATGCAGCAGGGTTGGGTTATAGCCTATGCTTCCAGGCAGTTGAAAGTGCATGAGAGGAACTATCCGACGCATGACCTGGAGTTAGCCGCCGTCGTGTTTGCGTTGAAGATTTGGAGACACTACCTGTACGGCGAGAAATGTCAGATTTTCACTGATCACAAAAGTCTCAAGTATTTCTTCACGCAGAAAGAACTGAATATGAGACAGAGACGGTGGTTAGAGCTGGTAAAAGACTACAACTGCGAAATTAGCTACCATCCGGGAAAGGCTAACGTTGTGGCAGACGCCCTGAGCAGAAAAGTAGTAGTCATAGCACAATTGTCAGTGCAGAGACCTCTTCAGTCTGAGATTCAGAAATTTGGTCTAGAGATTTATCAGAAGGGCAGAGCTCCCAAACTATCTAATCCGACAGTCAAGTCTGATTTACTAGACCGTATCCGTCAAGGACAGTCTTCAGACGAGCAATTACAGAAATGGAGACTGAAGGATGAAGCCAAGGGCAGTGTGCTCTACTCAATGTCAGACGGTATCGTGAGATACAGAGGAAGAATGTGGGTGCCTAACGTAGATTCGAACAGAGAAGATATCTTATCAGAGGCACATGCATCTCCGTATTCAATCCATGTAGGAGGTACCAAGATGTACAAAGACCTGCAGATCTTGTATTGGTGGCCAGGGATGAAGAGAGACATCCGCAGATTTGTGTCTGAATGCCTCACTTGTCAACAGGTGAAGGCGGAACACCAGAGGCCAGCAGGGATTCTTAAGCCACTCCCTATCCCAGAGTGGAAATGGGAGAATATTACTATGGATTTTGTTATTGGGTTGACAAGGTCAGTCAGAGGATCCAATGCCATTTGGGTTATCGTGGACCGACTCACTAAATCAGCGCACTTCTTGCCAGTGAAGACGATTTTCTCCATGACGCAGTACGCGGAGCTTTATATCAGGGAGATCGTTCGGTTGCACGGAATCCCAGTTACCATAGTGTCTGAAAGAGATCCGAGGTTCACATCTTCATTCTGGAAGAGCCTACATGCTGCCATGGGGACGAAACTGCAATTCAGTACAGCTTTCCACTCGAAGACAGATGGCCAGTCGGAGCGAGTGATTCAGATTTTGGAGGATCTATTGCGAGCATGTATGATCGATTTCCAAGGGACTTGGGAATCGAAACTACCTCTAGTGGAGTTTACATACAACAACAGTTTTCAAGCATCTATAGGTATGGCTCCCTACGAGGCATTGTACGGAAGGAAGTGCAGATCGCCGATTCATTGGGATGAAGTCGGAGAGAGAGCAGAGCTTGGGCCAGAGATAGTTCAGCAAACTGCAGATGTGGTGGTCAAGATTCGTGACAGGATGAAGATCGCCCAGAGCCGTCAGAAGAGTTATGCTGACAAAAGGAGAAGAGATCTCGAGTTTGCCGTAGGTGATCACGTTTTTGTAAAGATAACACCTATGAAGGGTGTTATGAGATTTGGGAAGAGAGGCAAGCTGAGTCCGAGATTTATTGGACCGTTTGAGATTCTTGACAGAGTTGGGACACTAGTTTATCGTGTAGCCCTTCCGCCGAATCTGGCCGGGGTACACAACGTGTTCCACGTCTCGATGTTGAGGAAGTATCTAGCTAATCCTTCGCATATTCTGAGCTATGAGCCGCTACAGCTTACTCCAGACCTGTCTTATGAGGAGAAGCCGATTCAAATCCTAGACAGGCAGGAGCGCAGACTCCGGAACAAAGTGACCAAGTTGGTCAAAGTCCGGTGGCTAAACCAATCCGTGGAGGAAGCCACTTGGGAGTCCGAAGTGGACATGAGGATTCGCTACTCGGAGTTGTTCGGTAAGATTTAATTTCGAGGACGAAGTTTTTATAAGTGGGGGAGGAACTGTCGTACCCAAATTCCGTACACGTATAACCCATGCATTTATTTAATTATTAAATCATTTATATAAAATTAAAATGAGTTTTAGCCATGCATAATTTATTTAAATGCATTACTTTAAATTAATTATGTTTATGTGATGCACGTTAAAATATTTTTCGAGTTTTATGTTTCAGGCGATTATTCGAGGCGGGATCGAGAAAAAGACCGGTGACGATTTTTTCTGCAAAATTTTAATGTGGTATTTTATTTTAAGTTAAGGTTGGGGCATATTAATTAATTTATTAAGTTTCAGCATTTTAAAGCCTAAATTATGTATTTAGTGAGTTTAGAATTTTTAAAACTTTTAAAGTTGGCTTTGTGCACTTTATTTTTGTTAAAAGGAGAATTTTACACAATTAGTGTGTATTTTATTTCAAATAAAGGAATTGTTGAGTTAGTGCTTGATTTAACATTAATTAGTGGTTAAACTTTAATTAAGCAATTTTCACTCCCTAAATTTCTACCTAACTCACGCACACACCCTTTCTACACACACACACTCACGTAACACACACACACACAATTCTTTGCACTCCTATTTCAGAATTTTTTGAGGTAAAAACTTAGGGTTCTTGAGAGCAAGAGCAGCCGCCCCTCCCTCTTCAATTTCCCAGCAAGTTTTCGTCACTTTTCTTCAAGAAAAATCGAGGCACGTTCATCCCGGATCAACCTCGCATCTTTCCCCACGTCGGTATCGCCGTTTCGGTAAAGTTTATCATCATAAGGCACGTATATTCTTTCATTCATGTATCGATCTCGTCATATTATGCGTTGTGTTGATATTTATGCGTAAAAATTCATGTGTGATGAGTAGAAGTTTGAGCAATAATGTTTAGATCAATTTTGAAACTATTTTGGATCACAAATTTACGTGTTTGCTGTCATTTTAAATACTGAGATTTTTTGGCCGTGATTCTGAGAAAACTTCTAACACAAAAATTGTAGAACTTTTTGATATCTTCGATTTGATATAAGATTCAAAATTTTTGGACAAAAATTGAGTGATATATGGAGCTTTTTGTGAGACTGCTCAAACTGCATTTTTCAAAAAAAAAAATTATGTATTGATGCGTTCTTGAAGTTTTATTGTTGTAGGCTTCGTTGGAGATCAACGGACGATCGTTGCTGCGTTTAGGTATGCTTATTATGATGTTGAGTTGGCATTTGGGTTACCGGTTAGTGTCGATAGGCACTTGAATTCACTAGAAGTCGTAGGAAACAATTTGATGTCAATCTCCATGTTTTGAGTTGCATTGTGTCGTAGGTTGAACGCCGTTGTTTCGAGGTGGTTGTACCAATGTTGTCAATGGAGTAGCATGCTAAGATGGGTCTCGGGGTGTCGATTCATAGTCCGTGCAACAGAGTTTAGAACGTTAAGACATTCTTGCACCGAAAAGTTCGTGGGTTTTCTCCTATCGAGGCCACAGGGACCCTGGCACGGGGTCCGTGCCTTTGTTTTCTTTTGATGTCAAATTTGCGCAGGTACACGGACCCCCACCCGGACCTCAGCATGGGGTCCGTGCCTTCCCTTTTCTTCGCGAGTCATTACACCGCACCTACACGGACCCGGAGCCGGACCTGGGCACGGGGTCCGTGTACTGGAGTTTTGGGAAATATTATGGTATGCTTTGAGGTTTGATGTCTTGGTTTAGTGCAATGTGTAACAATGTCAAGTCACGGTAATTTTAGAACGTCCTAAGGAAATGTATGAACTCGTGGGTAAGCTTGATTGTTACGTTTGAGTTACACCCGTTAAGTTTATGAATTCACGTTAGTATGTTGCAGCAACGACCCCGATTGAAGTCCAACGGATCCCTCAACGCCAAGTAAGTATGTTGACGTGCAAAAGAAAATTATTTTAAGTTTTTGAGGTATGCTAAATGTCTTGTGACCAAATTTATGAATGGGTTTGGAAGTCGGTGAACGTGGCCGAGGACCTCTCCATCCTGTTAAATCATGAACGGGTTTAGATCAGGATTGAAAAGCGTTAAATCATGAACGGGGACCAATCCACCCGTTAAAGCATGAACGGGGATCTTATGTATGTACAAGTATGCAAGCATGTTTAAGAAAGTTTATGTTGATGGCACGTCTAATTATGTACGTACATATGTTCAAGTTCATTTCAAGTTCAAGTTTCAAGTATGTATGTCCTATTTTAAAGTGGTATGTGCTTTTATTATGTATTACTTGTTATTTCAGTTTATACGTGTTGAGTCTTTAGACTCACTAGACTTGATTGATGCAGGTGATGAGTATGTTGAGGAGGCTGGAGGTGGGGACCAAGGATCTGGCCTGGACTGAGTTGAAGGCTAGACCCGAGGACCGCCCAAGATTTTAAGTTTTTATGAAATGTCAAATACTCTGATTTCACGCTACTGGTCATGAAGCATTCAAACAAATATTTTGTCAAACTTTATTTTTTCTAGATTTCTTGTCCACAGTTGAGATGTACAGTTTATTTAATCGTAATTTGAAGGTTCACAAGTTATTTAAGAAAATTTTGAATTTATCTGCAAATTTTAAATAGTAGAAAAGTACGGTACGTTACACCGAGTATTCTTGAAGATTTCACCTTTCAAAGGAGTTGTCAGATTTGGCAAGAAAGAGAAGCTGTCTCCACGTTATATTGGGCCGTATGAGATTCCTGAGAAGATAAGAGATCGTGCCTGTCGGCTTGCATTACCGCCTTCTCTATCTGGAATACATGATGTCTTTCATGTATCGATGCTGCGGAAGTATCTCCCTGATGATTCCCATATTATGCAGCCAGATGAAGCCGAGCTGGATGAGACATTGAGTTATATCGAGAAACCGATTCAGATTATTGATCGTAAAGAAAAGCAGTTCAGAACAAAGACTATTCCACTTGTGAAAGTTCAATGGACTCGTCATGGCATAGAAGAAGTTACCTGGGAGACTGAATCAGACACAAGACAGGAGTTCCCAGAATTATTTCGCTGATGTGAGTGTTCTGATTAGCTTCTGTATACCTTCTTATTTAATATGATTTGATTGCCTATGATTTCGGGAACGAAATCATATCTTAGGGGGGGAGAAATGTAATGCCCGAGATTTTATATCATGTTAAGCTGAGATTATTGATTTTGAATTGATGTAATTATAGACGGACCATTCCGAGACTAGATTGGGCAAAGCATATGATTATGCAATTTTTTTTGGACAGAACTATTGGCGCCCGAGCGGTAGAAAATGTCCGCCCGAGCGCCAATGTTCAATAAGATGATCATTGGGACAGAACATCTGGCACCCGAGCGGTAGAACATGACCGCCCGAGCGCCAGTGTACAACAAGTTAAGATACCGTCCAGCGTGTTCAGCGCCCGAGCGGTAATTCATGACCGCCCGAGCGCCGCCCGGAATTGTGAAAATGAGCCACGTTTATCAGCCATGCAAGTGGATATATATAAATGTTTAAGTCCTTCAGAAAGTTGGAGAAAGGGAACGAGAAAAGCTCCGCAAAATCCTTACACCTTTTAGTTTAGAAATATGAACGTTGCGCAAAATCCGTCCGTCAAAATTTAGATCCGAACATATTTCCGTGTTCCTCTCGTCAAAGGCTTCGACAAGACGTAAGTTTTCTTATGTAGTGATACGATTGAAATTATGAAATTGAAGGAATCAGATATGATTGATATATGGTGTTCTTGAGATATTAGACATCGTAGAATCGAAATAGATCGAAGAATAGATACCGTATGTAATTGTTATGAATTTTTAGATTGAATTGAGATTATTCAGATTTATGAGATTATGGATTGTATTGGCTAGTGGTTATGGTTTGTAATTGATATCTATTGCTGTCTGAGTTGACGAGGATATTGAGATTGTACCGTTATGCCGTCGATATTGAATTAGACTGAATATTTATCAGAACAGGTCTGAGATGAGTTGTATTGATAGTTTACTTCTCAATGATGTTATTCCATATTGGAATCAGAATCGATAGCAGAAAGATAAGAGTTATTCAGCTTTTGTACTCCGAAAGAAAGGTATAAATCAATGTTAACCGGGAGATCGACTTGGGTCAGACTAGACTCGAGTTTCCCTAAATCACATACTTGTATGTTATTGGTTTCATACCTTTATATTGTTTGAATGTGTATGCTTAGTCTATTGAGTTATAGAAAAGCAGAGAATAGCAGATAGCTATTCAGTAAGAGTCATTGACAGAGGTGTCAGATTATGACAGAGTAGTCACTGGCCCATTGCACATTGTCAGAATGGGCATTGGCGGATATGCTAAGTCTATGGCGGATATGCCAAGACACTGGATATTTGATTTATATCGATTTTGCTTAGGAGTTGATCGATTCCTATCTCTGAGATTCGATATATGTGTTAATGTCTAGAAACCGAGATCCCGAGAATAGAAATGAGTCGAGTCTGAGATGACGAGTCAAAGAGTTTTATATGTATTCACTAATGTGTCATAAATTATGATTTATATTTTGTGATACATGGTTTATGTTTTGTATATGATTTTATGCATTGCATGTATACATTGTTTATACTGGGATTATATTTTCACCGGAGTTATCCGGCTGTTGTCTTGTTTGTATGTGTGCATGACAATAGGTGGGACAGGATCAGGGTCAAGAAGAGGATGAGAGAGAGGACACGTTAGCGTGGTGATCCGGATTCAGAAGTAGATAGGTTTCAACACTTAATATATCATAGTTGAACCCTAGTTTGACTTTGTCGAACGTTGTACAAGATTTGTACTTTTATACTGATATGTATATTAGAATGATTCCATTACGTTCCGCATTTTTTTTAAAAAAAGTAAAAATTAGACCATGTTTATCTTAATTGATTGAATTATTCCCAAAGAATGATTAAGAAATGAATTAACGTCTGGGTCCCCACAGATAGTATTTGATTTCACAATCAAAAACTTTCAGTAAATCAAGCCATTTTAGTTGCCTCATATTCAGTTCTAACTGTGAAAATAGATATTTCAGGCTCTTGTGATTACAATAAATCTCAAACTTCTCACCATATAGATAGTGTCGTCAGATCTTCAATGCAAAGAAAATAGCAGCCAATTCAAGATCATGAATCGGATAGCGAGTCTCATGTGGTTTCAATTGTCTCGAGGCATAAGCAATAACATGTCCTCGCTGCATCAGAACACAACCTAGTCCTCTGTGAGAAGCATCACAATAAACAACAAAATCACCAGTACCTGACGGGATAGTCAACACCGGAGCACTGTTTAGCCTCTTCTTCAACTCTAGGAAACTAGATTCACAAGCCTCTGGCCAAACAAAAGGTGCATTCTTCTGAGTCAGCTGAGTTATCGGCTTAGCAATACTAGAGAAATCTTTGATGAATCGACGGTAATAGCCCGCTAAACCCATAAAACTGCGTATCTCTGGTACAGATGTTGGTCTAGGCCAATTGATCACAGCCTCAACTTTGCTAGGATCAACAGAAATACCATCTCCAGATTTAATGTGCCCCAAAAACACAACCTGCCTCAGCCAAAACTCACATTTCGACAATTTGGCATACAGTTTCTCAGTCCTCAGGATAGTCAATACGATTCTCAAATGTTCAGCATGATCAGTCAAATTCTTGGAATATATCAGAATATCATCTATAAAAATAATCACAAAATCATCGAGATATTTCTGAAATATACGGTTCATCAAACCCATAAAGACAGCTGGAGCATTCGCTAAACCAAATGGCATGACTATAAACTCATAATGACCATACCTAGTTCTGAAAGCTGTCTCCGATATATCAGAATCTCTGACTCTCAACTGATGATATCCAGATCTCAGATCAATCTTGGAATAAACAGAAGAACCCTGCAACTGATCAAATAAATCATCAATACGAGGCAAAGGGTATTTATTCTTTACCGTTGCCTTGTTCAATTGCCGATAATCAATGCAGAGTCTCATTGAACCGTATTTCTTTCTGACAAACAGTACTGGAGCGCCCCAAGGAGAAACACTCGGTCTGATATAACCCTTGGCTAGTAAATCTTCTAGCTGATCTTTCAATTCTTTCAGTTCAATTGGTGTCATTCTGTATGGAGGTTTAGAAATAGGTACTGTACCTGGTATCAATTCAATGCTGAAATCTATCTCTCAAACTGGAGGCAAACCTGGAATCTCATCTGGGAATACATCGGCAAACTCACATACCACTGGCAAATCTTCCAATGAAGGGCTCGATTTCAGTACATCTACTGAATACACAAGGAATTCCTCTGCTCCTTTCTGTAATAATCGAGTCATAGACAAAGCAGATATCAAAGGAATTCGAGCTCTGGAACCCTTACCGTAAATTTCCATTCATCAGCCATCTCAGGTCTGAATCTTACCATTTTCTGGAAACAATCTACGGTAGCTCTGTACTTGGTCAGCATATAAATACCAACAATGCAGTCAAAATAAGACAAACCGAGTACAATACAATCTAACTCTATCTCATTACCATCATACTGCAGCATACACTGTCTAACAGAATTCACTGATATAAGACCTCTCCCCAAAGATGAAGAGACATATACTACAGTAGATAAGGACTCAACAGGCAAAGCTTGCATCAATGCAAATCGTTCAGAGATAAATGTATGGGATGCATCAGTATCTATCAACACATAAGCAGGATAACCACAAAGAGAACAGTTACCTGCAACCACATCATCAGGTGCTTCCTGGGCCTGTTTCTCAGTCAATGCAAACACTCTGGCCTGCTGTCTCGGAGGTTGGCTGACAGTCTGGCTGAAAGGGGATCGGTTACGGGTGTTCAAATGCACAACGGAAGTTTTAAAATTATTTTCAAGCAAAAATTCGAACACCTCAACTATTATGTGTAGCAAATACAAAAACACAAAAATGACATTCATAGTGTGTTCAGAAATGTACCTATCAATCTCAAAGATTGATGTAATGGCTCCAACCAAGTTGTAAACAAATTGGCTCTTGAAAGGATGGCAAATCTTCAAGCTTCCTGTTGCGCACACCTTGCTCAAATATTAAGTCCACCACCAACTAGCTAGAACCCCTCTGATTTTGCACTAGAAAAATAAGAGGATTTTTCAAAGAGAAGAATATTGTTTCCTTAACAATTGAAGAACAAAAGGAGAGAAAAATGAAGGAGAGAATGAAGCAAAAATTTCGGCCATAGCATGTCTTGAATGGGAGAAGGATGACTTGTCTTAGTTGTGGGAAAAGCTAAAACACTTTTAGCATCCCAAGCCTTGGAGATTGAAAAAGTAGTCTCCAACCCTTCACCTCCCATGCATGAAATGTTATTTGATTTTTAACAATTAAAAATCCATGGACTTAATTTAATTATCTCAAACATATTTGAGACTAATTAAATATTACTTGAATTTACTCAAGTCTACTAGTTAAATAATTATTTTAATTGGACTCTACAAGACCCAATGTTATTTAATTAATTCAACACTTGAATTAATTTAATTATTTGGACTCTACTAGGTCCACTAGTGTTTAATTAATTCAACACTTGAATTAATTTAATTTAGTCCATAATAATGTTCATGAAAATCACAATTTTCAAATACATTATTTATTTGGCCAACTTTTAATTTTAGGAACACATTCATAAATTAAAAGTTACATTCTCTCATAGAAGTCATACTTCTATTTTTCCTTACGCTTATAAACTCATTTATAAGCCGTTCAACACATTGAACTATTTTACTTCTCAACGGGATCTAGAAAGCTAGTACTTGTGTGGCCCTCAATGGTTCATTGATACAACTAGCAGTGGGTTCACATCTCTATGTGATTCGGACTAAACATGTCCTTATACGAGCATACCCCAATTGCTCCATTCTTAATTATCAACTCCTTGATAATAAGAACGTCAGAACTCAAGTTTGATAGTACCCAACCAATCATGTTAAACGCCTAGCAGCATCGCTTACATGATTCCCTAGGTATCAAATGATAGTGTCTGCAAGAACCATTTTATTATGGTTAGCGTACAGTACGGTCCCTTCATCTCATATATCCCGACCGATTCGACAACCATTGCTATATCGAGAGTTGTCAATGAATCGATACTATGTGTCATGTCGTAGTTGCATCGATGGTGTAATCTATGAAACCTCTTTCATAATTACCACCATACTCTGATCAGAGATTTCAAACTACATACACATGAGATCACATAGGATATCCTTACCCGAAGGTAAGCGGTGAATCCCCGATTACAATGCATCGACTCCTATATGTTTCGACAGAACACCCAACCTTGCCACCTGATGACCCCATGAGAGTCGGTAAACAAGTCAAAGTGCAACGCTAGCATATAGAGTCTCAATGTTGTCCCGGGTCATAAGGACTAATGGTGTACAACCATAAACTAGGACGTTTCCACTTGATAAGTGAGAACCACTTGGAAAGTCCTATATGGAGGGTTGTTCAGTGCACTCTACCAGGAGCACCTATCTGCATGCTCGGACATCACAATGTCCCCTACCAATGAAACATGGTACTCACATCGCAGATACTAGTCTCGAACTCGAGCGGCCTATATCCTTCTTAGCGGCGGTTGAATCGACTAAGAACTGTTTAGAATATACAGTATTCGAAATATGAGTTTCATGATACTCATCATATGAGCATCTCATATTCTTTCTACTATTTGTATATTCAAGGGCTTTATCTATGCAACTAGCATGGTTATAGAGATAAAGATGTGCCAAAATAATAATTTCAAATATTATTAAAATAAAGATTGCTTATACATAGAGTTTCATTGTGAACACTCGGACAACACTTGGCTCGACGGGCATCTACTCTAACAATCTCCCACTTGCACTAGAGCCAACTACCCATATGCTACAAACCCATCGATTTGCGATGCTTCTCGAATAATGGTCCAGGTAAAGGCTTAGTTAGTGGATCAGCAACAATATCTGCGGAGCCGACTGTGTCAATCGACACTTCTCCTTTGTGGGGACCCGGACTTTAATTCATTTCTTAATCATTCTTTAGGAATAATTCAATCAATTAAAATAAACAGGGTCTAAATTTTTTTTTTTGAAAATGTGGAACGTAATGGAATCAGTCTAGTATACACATCAGTATAAAAGTACAGGTGTTGTACAGCATACAACAAATGACACTATGGTTCAACTACTATATATCAAGTGCTGAAACCTAACTATTTCTGATCCGGATCACCACGCTAACTTGTCCTTTCTCTCATCCTCTTCTTGACCCTGATCTTGTCCCACCTGTTGTCATGCACACATACAAACAAGACAACAGCCGGATAACTCCGGATAAACCATGTATCACAAAACATAAATCATAATTTATGACACATTAGTGAATACAGATAAAACTCTTTGACTTATCATCTCAGACTCGACTCAGTTCTAATCTAGGGATCCAGGTTCTTGGATATTACAATATACCGAATTTCCGCGATAGGAATCGATCCATTCCTAAGCAACATCGATATAAACCAAATATCCATTGTCTTGGCATATCCGCCATAGACTCGGCATATCCGCCAATGCCTACTCTGACAATGTGCAATGGGCCAATGATCACTCTATCATAATCTGGCACCTCTGTCAGCAACTCTCACTCAATAGCTATCTGTTATTCTCTGTTTGTCTATAAATCAATAGACTAAGCATAGTCATTCAAACAATATAAAGGTATGAAACCAATAACATACAAGTATGTGATTTAGAGAAACTCAAGTCCAATCTGACTTAAGTCAATCTCCCGCTTAACATTTATTTATGCCTTTCTTTCGTCGATTTCTGGCTCTGTCGCAGTCTCAAATTCAAAGCTGTCAATATCAATCTGAAATGACATATCGAATAGGCATAATATCAATATTCAATTCAACTCAGATCTGTTCTGATCAATACTCAATCTAATTCAATGTCGACGGTATAACGGTACAATCTCAATATCTCCGTCAACTTAGACAGCAATAGATATCAATTACAAATCATAACCAATATCCAATATAATCCATAATCCAACCATAATCAAAATCTGTCCAATACAACTCAATATAATCTGAAAAATCATAACAAATCCGTAATCAATCTGTTTCTTAATCTGACTTCGATTCTATGATGTCTAGCATGTCAAGAACATCATATATGAATCCTATTCAATTCTGACAATAGCATAATTTCAAAACATATCAAAACGTAACAAAACCCACGTCCAGTTGGAGCCTGCGTCGATAGGAACACAGTAGAGCTCGAGCGGTCATTTTCTACAGCTCGGGCGCCAGACGTTCTGTCCGAGAACTTTGCTTGTTATCCACTGGCGCTCGGGCGGTCAAAAACTACCGCTCGGGCGCCAAAAGTTCTGTCAAAAGGAAAAGCTGGTGGTGCACTGGCACTCGGGCGGTCCTTTTCTACCGCTCGGGCGCCACAGGTTCTGTCCAACTTCTTGGCTTGTATTGCACTGACGCCCGGCTTCGCCACTTGAGCTCCTACAATCTCAATACTGTTAATTAACCCAATTCGGATTACAGTAATTACATTTCGGGCATTACATCCTCTTTCCACAATCTCTCGGAGGATGTGATACTTTCTCAATACGTGTTTGGATTTCTGATGAGACCTTGGCTCCTTTGCTTGAGCTACAGCTCCCGTGTTGTCACAAAACACCGGGAGAAGAGCAACTCCATTAGGAATGACGCCCAACTCTTGGACAAAATTCCTTATCCAAACAGCCTCCTTTGCTGCATCTGATGCAGCAATGTATTCGGCTTCTGTGCTCGAATCCGCAGTATTGTCTTGCTTGAAACTCTTCCAAAAGACAGCAGCACCATTGAGCATGAATACAAACCCAGAGGTTGACTTCGATTCATCGATATCGCTTTGGAAACTAGAGTCGGTATAGCCTTCCAATTTCAGTTCTCCACCCCCATAGACCAAGAACAACTTATTGGTCCTTCTCAAATACTTGAGAATGTCTTTCACAGCTTTCCAATGTTGAAGACCAGGGTTCGACTGATATCTACTCACTACACTTAGTGTAAAATCCACATCAGGACGTGTAGATATCATCCCATACATGATGCTACCAATCGCAGATGCATAAGGAATGCTTGTCATCGCCGCTATCTCTGCATCAGTCTTGGGAGACATAGACTTGGATAGGGACACGCCATGACACATTGGTAGATGTCCTCTCTTGGACTCATCAATCGAAAACCGCTTCACGATGGTATCAATGTATGTGGACTGGGTGAGACCAAGCAATCTTCTTGATCTATCTCTATAGATCTGTATTCTTAATACAAAAGATGCTTCACCCAAGTCCTGCATCGAGAACTTACTTGCTAACCATATTTTAGTTGATTGCAACATTCCTACATCATTCCCAATGAGTAGAATGTCATCAACATAAAGCACCAGGAATGTCACAGCACTCCCACTGACCTTCTTATACACACAGGGTTCCTTAGGATTCTTAGTAAAACCAAACTCTTTGATTGTACTATCGAATCTGAGGTTCCAACTCCTAGATTCCTGCTTTAGATCATAAATAGATCTCTGAAGTTTGCATACCATATGCTCACTTCCGACAGATGTAAACCCTTCAGATTGAGACATGTAAATCTCTTCCTTAATATCCCCATTAAGAAAGGCTGTCTTGACATCCATATGCCATATCTCATAGTCATACCATGCAGCTATGGCTAGCAATATCCTTTTCGACTTGAACATTGCAACTGGAGAAAAGGTTTCCTCAAAGTCAACTCCTTGTCTTTGAGTATATCCTTTTGCCACCAATCGCGCTTTGAAGGTCAATACCTTCCCATCCGCCCCAAGTTTCCTCTTGTAAATCCATTTACACCTTATGGGAACAGTTTTCTCAGGTGGATCCCCAAGGTTCCACACTTGATTCGAATGCATGGAATTCATCTCAGATTCCATTACTTCAAGCCACTTGGATGAATCAGCATCAGATAACGCTTCCTTGAAGGTCCTTGGATCACATCCATGGATAGGCTCATCATGGCCCTCTTCAAGAAGCAGACCATACCTCATAGGTGGTCTCGAGACTCTCTCGGATCTTCTAAGAGCTTGTATCTCCTCTCTTGGCTCTTCGGGTGTGGGTTCTACAATAGTGGGTGTCTCTCGAACCTCTTCGAGTTCTATCATCTCCCCTTTTTTATCCAATAGAATTTTTTTTTCAAAAAGGTTGCATTCCTAGGAACAAACACCTTTGTTTCTTGGGGATGATAGAAATAGTATCCAACTGAATTCCTTGGATATCCCACAAAGTAACATAAAATGGATCGACTATCCAATTTATCTCCCACTACCTGCTTCACATAAGCAGGGCACCACCATATTCTAAGATAAGAATATCTGGGAGGCTTACCTATCCATATCTCATATGGAATCTGCCTTTAAATGGACATTTAGTGGAATATCTTTCAATTTTAAGTTATAGAGATCGTTTTCAAGTTCTCCAGTACCAATCAAACATTCATTCTTGTAAATATTGCAAACACCTATGCCAAAAAAACAAGAATATCCATCTTTATCAACATAGAAATGGAAACAATGTTAACCTACCGAATCAAGTACAAACAAAACATCTCTTAAAAATTTAACTTAAAATTATTGTTCAACAATAAGTAAACATCTCCCAATCCTTGGCAGCAACTCTTGCCCCATTGCCATCCTCAAGAAGGTCTCTCCTTCCCTGAGCCTCCTACTTCTTCCCATCACCTGTAAATCATTACAGAGAAGTGAGCCATAGTCGGTATCCAATACCCAAGAAGTAGAGTTAATTGAAATGTTTACTTCAATATAGAACATACCATTTATAGAACCCTTCTGAGCAAGATATTCCCAGCAGTTAAGCTTCCAATGTCCAGGCTTCTTGCAGTGATGACATACATCAGCAGTCTTGTCAGTTAACTGGTGTGGCTGCCACAACGGGATTCGGATATTGTCTTATCAAGGGCACATTCTTCTTGGGACGTTGGAAAGAACGCTTCTTTCCCTTCCCATGTGGATCAATCTTTGTACCAGATGAAGAACCCACATAAAGAACCAGCTTCTCTTTCTTGATGGTGGATTCAAAGGTCACAAGCATGTTCACCAACTCCTCAAGGGTCGGCTCCATTTTGTTCATATTGAAATTTACCACAAAAGGATCAAAGGAGCTAGGCAGTGACAAGAGTAACACGTTAGTGGTCAACTCCAAAGGCAACATCAAATCCATGCCAACGAGCTTGTCCACGAGCCCAATCACCTTTATGCCATGCTCATGGACCGAGGCCCCATCTCGCATGCGCAAAGTGATCAGCTCCTTGACGGTCGCATGCCTAAGAGGACGTGTTTTGTTGTCACTTTGATTGTTGCACTCCCAAGAGCAGGTTGTCCACAAGTAGTANATTTATATTATGTTATAAATTATTATCTTATAAGTATATAATATATACCAAAACTTATAAATGTGGTCAAGTATTTATTGTGCTATATATATTTGTAAACACTAAATCAAGGTTCCCACTTTAAATGGTTGGTAAAACCAAACAAACATTTAAATGGTACCAATAAATTAATACTATGATATATTCATATATAATAAATCAAGGAATCCAAGTTAAATGGTTGGTAAAACCAAACTAACATTTAAATGGTTCCTAGAATTTAATATTATAATATATTTATATATAATAAATCAAGGCATCCACTTTAAATGGTTGCTAATACCAAACTAACATTTAAATGGTTCCAAGAGTTTAGTGTAACATATAGCAACAATAAATCAAAACTCCCACTTATAAGTAGGGTATAAAAATGCTTAAAGAGATAAATATAACATAAACAATAAATAATGATTAAATAATATAAAACATAGATTCTTACCTTTTAATAACCTTATTATCATGCCAAGAGTTTCACCTTATCATCTCAACTTTAGGAAGTTAGCTATTCATTATTCAAAGTGTAAAACTTTGAATATGAAATTAACATGCTAATTGTATTTAAATGAAGAAACAAAGGAAAAATATAGAGAGAAATATTATGACTCAAAGATTTGTTCATAGAATGAGGGATATCTCAATACATTACAATGCACCCCTATTTATAGCCAAATTTGGAGAGACAACCACAAATAAAATATTATTTTTTTTACACATAAGTCTTCTTTGGTGTTCAAAGATATTATATTATATTACACATCACTTTTGAAAATCTTCTTATCCGAATTTGCTTCTTCTAATAAAAAGAAACATGTGGATAATTGAGTTGTCTTATTGTGGTATTTTTTTCAAACCATTTGACCAAATAATTTGAAAGATATGGTCAAAATACTAGAGCATGGTAAAACTGCCACTCCTTTGGTAACTTTATTTGTTGCTTAATTTGATCCCAATTGTGAGAGGATTTTTATCTCATGCTTGTCAACAATATTGTAGATATTATAATCAACTTTCTACAGATCCAAGAATCATCTTAATCTCATTTGCAACGCCAAGTTTATTCTTGTTTTATCGAACCTGTAAAAAATAGTAAAAACTGGTAATTACACAACAACTTATATTTTATACAATTTATTATAAAACATATAATATTTAAACATTTAATTAAACAAAAACTATATATTTATATTATAAAACATTTAATTAATGTACAATTTTTATGTTTATCACACCTCCCAACCAGCTTATTGCTAGTCCCTAGTAATTTAAGCGTTAATAGCAATACAAAACATATTGATCAATTTAAATAGAAATGTAATCAAAACTATCTAAGTGTTTAAATTAAATTTGAAAACTGTCAAAGTTATATCAAGATCATCATAATTATAATTTATGAAATAATTTGAGATGATCAATTCAAAGCTTATTTCAGGTAGTTAAATGTACACGGCCTTCAGAAATTCCTAGTAAGAGTCTCAACTCCATATCCTCACAGGTTAATAAATGTTTCAATTTATGGCAACGATTTCTCTCATGGAGTTGGAATACAGATAAATGCTCAGAAAAATGATTTACAGAATGCAGACAGACAAACGAGCCAAACTAATCAAAAGATAGAAAATCCATTGATTCAAAATCTAGTTGTTCTTATTATATA
>NC_133319.1:8782360-8785669 GCF_012295235.1 Primulina huaijiensis | reverse complement strand
AATTTAAACTTGCATAAAAATATTAAAAATGACGTGGGCGGTCCTCGGGTTTAGCCTCCCGCTCAGTCCAAGCCTGCTCCTTGGTCGCCACCTCCTGTCTCCTCATAGACATCCTCACCTGCATCGATCAAGTCTAGTGAGTCTAAAGACTCAACACATAAAAACTAGGATAGCAAGTAATACATAATAAAACCACATGCAACTTTAAAATAGGACATACATACTTGAAACTTGAACTTGCAAAATGAACTTGAACATACGTACGTACATAATTAGACGTGCCGTCAACATAAACTTTCTTAACATGCTTACATACTTGAACATACATAACTTCATCATTTTTCGTAGAGATATGTTTCGAAGCAAGTGACCCATAACATAACCGCCTGATCAGACTAACCACAGTACTGGGATGACAGGGACGTATCCACTGCCACATACATGAGATCCCCGTTCATAATTTAACGGGCTGATTGGTCCACGTTCATAATTTAACGCTTTCCAATCTCGATCTAAACCCGTTCATAGTTTAACGGGCGGATTGGTCCCAGTTCATAATTTAACGCTTTCCAATCCTAAACAAATTTGGTCACAAGACATTTAGCATACCTCAAAAACTTTAAAATATTTTCTTGCACGTCATACAAACTTACTTGGCGTTGAGGGATTCGTTGTACTTCGATCGGGGACGTTGCTGCAACATACTAACGTGAATTCATATCTTGACGGGTGTAACTCAAACGTGACAATCAAACTTACCCACGAGTTCATACATTTCCATAGGACGTTCTAAAATTCCCGTGACTCGACATTGTTACACATTGCACTAAACCAAGACATCAAACCTCAAAGCATACCATAATATTTCCCAAAACTCAAGTACACGGACCCCGTGCATAGGTCCGGCTCCGGGTCCGTGTATGTGCAGTGGAATGACTCGTGAAGAAAAGGGAAAGCACGGACCCCATGCTGCGGTCCGGGTGGGGGTCCGTGTACCTGCGCAAATTTGACATCAAAAGAAAACAAAGGCACGGACCCCGTGCCTTGGTCCGTGTGGGGGTCCGTGTCATCTCGCAAAATGGTTACTCGAATTAAACAAAGGCACGGACCCCGTCCATGGGTCCGTGTACCTGCGGGACAAGCCAACTTACGAAAATTCTGAACAGGTTTTTCTTAATAGTCTAGACTTGATCGAACGGACCATGAATCGACACCACGAGGCCATGTTAGGATACTACATCAATGACTCGAATCTATACGATTGCCCCCAACGCAACCACATGTCCCAAATAACTCAATACTCCATAAACAAAACCGTTGACAGAAAATGGTTTACACGACTACTCGTTCTCCCAAAAGCCTAACGACGTGAAACGACACCCCAATATACATCCCCACGTCATGCTAAATATACCTAGATGCAGCAACGATCATCCGTCGATCCCCAACGAAGACTGCAACCATTAAACTTCAAGAACGCATCAACATCATAATTTCCTGAAAACGCAGTTTGAGCAGTCCCACGAAAAACACCATAACTCGCACAATTTATGTCCAAAAATTTTGAATCATATATCAAATCGAAGATATCAAAAAGTTATACATTTTTTGTGTCAAACATTTTCTCAAAATCTCGACCGAAAATTCGCAANCGAAACGGCGATACCGAAGCGGAGATGGCGCGAGGGTTGATCCGGGACGACTTGGCTCGATTTTTCTTTGAAGGAAACCAGCGAAAGTTGCTGGAATTGCAATGGAGAAGTGGGGCGGCTGCTAGGGTTCTTAGGAACCTAGGTTTTCTTTCTCAAATTGAATAAAAATCTGAATGTGTAGTGAGTGTGTGAGTTTAGGCGTTATTTAGTGTGTGTAAAAGTGTGTAAGTGTGTGTGAGTGTAGAAAACGTGTGTGTGTATGATAATTAGGAGAAAGTCTAGCTAAATTAACTATTTAAAATACTAATTAAAGGTTAACACACACTAATTTAATCAAACTCTTCAATTAACATAATCACACACCAAATTTAAAAGTTTTAAATTCTAAAATTCACCTAATAATTAAATTTGGCTTTAAAATACTAACAACATAATAAATTAATTAAAAATGCACCATCCTTAACTTAAAATAAAATACCGCATTTTAAATTTCCAAAAATCGTCACCGGTCTTTTCCTCCATTCCGCCTCGAATAATCGCCTGAAACATGAAACTCGAAAAACATCTTTAACGTGCATCACATAAACATAAATATTTTAAACTAATGCATTTTCATAAATCATGCATGGCTAAAACTCATTTAAAATTAATTAAATGATTTAATAATTAAATAAATGCATGTGTTATACGCGTACTGAATTTGTGCTTTACAGTTCCTCCCCCACTTATATAAATTTCGTCCTCGAAATTAAGTCTTACCAAACAACTCCGGGTAGCGAAGTCTCATATCTGCCTCTGACTCCCAAGTGGCCTCTTCCACTGATTGGTTTAGCCACTGGACTTTGACTAGCTTAGTCACCTTGTTCCGAAGTCTGCGCTCCTGTGTGTCAGGGATTTGGACGGGTCTTTCCTCATAAGACAGGTCTGGAGTCAACTGTAACGGCTCGTAGCTCAGATGTGGGGACCCGGGCTCTAACTCGATTATCTTTGAGATTAATTGGATCTTTGTTAGAAAATGTGGGTCAAAATTTTGCTTTTAACATACGACACATACATAAGATTTATTGCATTTCATGAAAAGCAAATACATGTCTTGTTTCGTTCATACAATCAAACTAGTATTTAAAAGTATTAATACATGTCTAATACAACAACTAGTTTCTTCCGCTACGCCCGTGATCACCACGCTATCACCTCTCAATCATCCTCGTCTCGACCCTGATCCTGTCCCACCTGTTGTTATGCACACATACAGACACAACAACAGCCGGAAACTCTGGTGAGAATAAATCCCAGTATAAAACAATGTATACATGCATATACACAAGATAAATCATGAACATGCTATCATGAATTTAAACAATAGGAATATGTTCCATAGTCTATGAAACACAACTAATCTAAATCAGGCAACGTAAATCAAATTCATATCTTTGACTCGACTCTAAGTCTAGGGATCCCGGTGTGAATAAGACGTAACAAGTCTCCCACCTACTCTCCCAATCGGGGTGGAGGTACGTCTTATTCCCAGACTTCGGTCCTCTGTATCGAATGTCTACAATAGGAGTGAATCTTCTCCTACGCCCATCGACACAACCGAACATCCGGCTTGGCTAATCTACCAAGGACTCTCCTATCTCAATGCTTTAAGATAAAT
>NC_133319.1:8771403-8782173 GCF_012295235.1 Primulina huaijiensis | reverse complement strand
AAACACAATAATTCTGCACCATCTAGTTTCGGCCAACATGTTGGAATTTTACACAAATTGCATACGACATCCGATAATCGATCCGTTTACGGCGTTATGATCTCTAGCTACTCAAGAACATATATTTCTAATAAAATCACAATTCCTCCAACATATAGATTTCGAAACATGCTGGAAATGAACAAAACTTACATCCTTTTGAAGCTAGTGATGCAAGGAGCAATAATCTGAATTCGGAACTAAATTCGGGTAGTCGAATATTGTAAAACCAACAAGTTACTCTTGAAGAAAACTTGAGGAACTTTCATGGAGTTTTGTCTCGTTTCTGTAGGTGTTGAAGTCTGAAATGAAGGAGAATACATGTTATATGCATGGCAAGGACACATGTTTTCTTTTTCACTTAACACGTCGCACCGCGGGTGCGCTCACTTCTGACCGCGGGTGCGCTTAGCTCTCGGCAGCCCCATCTAAAAATTCAGAACCAGCGACCGCGGGTGCGGTCCCTTTTTCACCGCGGGTGCGCTCAGGCTACGGCAATCCTTCAAAATTTCAAAATCAACGACCGCGGGTGCGCTATGTCTTGGACCGCAGGTGTGGTGACCCTACTGTAATTCTTCACGTTTCATGAGTTACAACCGCGGGTGCGGTATGTCTTGGACCGCGGGTGCGGTCTCTCTTGTATTCAAAACTCTACTTTCTGCACTTACACCGCGGGTGCGGTAGAAACTGGGGCGCGGGGGCGGTGTCCTTTCATGCAACTTCATAATCTCATCTTATCAACCTACAATTCTTGGGCATTACATCAGAACATGCGAAAGATTGGCTAGATACTTCCTCAGCATAGAAACATGGAACACATTGTGTACCCCAGCCAGATTCGGCGAGAGGGCTACACGGTAAGCTAATTTCCCAACTCTGTCCAAAATCTCGAACGGTCCAATAAACCTCGGACTCAGCTTGCCTCTCTTCCCAAATCTCATAACGCCCTTCATGGGTGCTATCTTTACAAAAACGTGATCACCAACGGCAAACTCGAGATCTCTCCTTCTCTTATCAGCATAACTCTTTTGGCGACTCTGAGCGGTCTTCATTCTATCTCTAATTTTTACCACCACATCTGCAGTCTGCTGAACTATCTCTGGGCCAAGATCTGCTCTCTCACCAATTTCATCCTAATGAACCGGTGATCTGCACTTTCTTCCCTACAAAGCCTCGTAGGGAGCCATACTTATAGATGATTGGAAGCTGTTGTTGTAAGTAAACACCACTAGAGGTATATTAGACTCCCATGTCCCCTGAAAATCAATCATACAGGCTCTCAGCAAATCCTCTAAAATCTGAATCACTCGCTCAGTCTGGCCATCTGTTTGAGGGTGAAAAGCTGTGCTGAACAGCAACTTTGTCCCCATGGCAGCATGTAAGCTCTTCCAGAAGGACGACGTAAACCTCGAGTCCCTGTCGGACACAATCGAAACTGGGAACCCATGTAAACGGACTATCTCCCTGATATAAAGCTCCGCATACTGCGTCATGGAGAAAGTCGTCTTTACTGGCAAAAAGTGTGCTGACTTAGTGAGTCGATCCACTATGACCCAAATAGCATTAAACCCTCTGACTGATCTAGGCAATCCAACGACGAAGTCCATACTGATATTCTCCCATTTCCACTCTGGAATAGGGAGCGGCTTAAGCATTCCTGCTGGCCTCTGATGTTCAGCTTTCACTTGCTGACAACTAAGACATTCTGATACGAATCTGCGGATGTCCCTCTTCATCCCCGGCCACCAATACAAGATCTGCAGGTCCTTGTACATCTTGGTACCTCCTGGGTGGATTGAATACGGAGCTGCATGTGCCTCTGTCAGAATATCCCGTCTGATCGAATTAACACTAGGCACCCACATTCTACCTTTGTATTTCACAATGCCATCTGAAACTGTGTAAAGTACACTGCCCTTAGCTTCATCCTTCAGCCTCTACTTTTGTAACTGTTCATCTGAAGATTGTCCTTGACGGATACGGTCTAGCAAATCAGACTTGACTGTCAGATTAGATAGTCTGGGAGCTCTGCCATTACGATAAATCTCTAGACCAAATTTCTGAATCTCGGACTGAAGAGGTCTCTGCACTGACAACTGTGCTATGACTTCAACTTTTCTGCTCAGGGCGTCTGCCACAACGGTAGCCTTTCCTGGATGGTAGCTAATTTCGCAGTCGTAGTCTTTTACCAGCTCTAACCACCACCTCTGCCTCATATTCAGTTCTTTCTGCGTGAAGAAATACTTGAGACTTTTGTGATCAGTGAAAATCTGACATTTCTCGCCGTACAGGTAGTGTCTCCAAATCTTCAACGCAAACACAACGGTGGCTAATTCTAGGTCATGCGTTGGATAGTTCCTCTCATGCACTTTCAACTGCCTGGAAGCATAGGCTATAACCCGGCCCTGCTGCATCAACACTGCGCCTAACCCGAGCTTAGATGCATCGGTGTATAGCACAAAATCCCCTTGCCCTGTCGGCATGGCTAACACAGGTGCTGAAATAAGAGCTTGCTTCAAAGTTTCAAAGCTCTTCTGGCATTCGTCACCCCACTCGAACTTAGCATTCTTCTTGGTCAATGAAGTGAGTGGCACTGCTATCAACGAAATTCCCTGGATAAACTTACGGTCGTAACCGACTAAACCCAAAAAACTGCGGATTTCTGATGCATTCTTTGGCTCAACCCATGCCTTAACGGCTGCTACCTTTGCTGGATCCACTTCAATACCGCTGCTACACACTATATGCCCCAAAAACGCTACCTTCTCTAACCAAAACTCACACTTACTGAACTTCGCAAATAACTTGCGACTCTGCAAGGTGTGTAAAACCGTCCTCAAATGTTGATTGTGCTCCTCATGGCTCTTCGAGTAAATAAAGATATCGTCAATAAACACTATGACGAAATGATCAAGATAAGGCTGGAATACTCGGTTCATGAGGTCCATGAAAATTGCTGGAGCATTCGTCAGTCCAAATGGCATTACCAAGAACTCGTAATGCTCATACCGGGTTCTGAAGGCTGTTTTGTGAACATCTGCATCTTTAACCTTCAGCTGATGATACCCTGATAGAAGATCTATCTTAGAGAACACTGTAGCTCCTTGCAAATGGTCGAACAAGTCTTCGATTCTACGAAGTGGGTATTTGTTCTTAATCGTTACCTTGTTCAATTCTCGGTAATCGATGCACAGCCTCATACTCCCATCCTTCTTCTTTACAAAAAGCACTGGTGCGCCTCAAGGCGAGCAACTAGGGCGGAAGACCTGTGACGTCATCAGGAAAGACGTCTGGGAATTCTCTGACTACTGTCACCTCTGATAAAGACGGAGTGGGTATGTCAGGTGCAGAAATAATGCTGGCCAAGAAGGCCTGACACCCCTTGGAAATGAGTCTCCGTGCCTGCATGCAAGAGATCATGCGTGGAAAACTCCTCCATCTGGCAGGTTCAAACAGAAACTGCTCCATGCCCAATGGTCTAACCAAAACTGATCTCTTCTGAAAGTCGATCAAGACTCTGTTCTTTGTCAACCAGTCCATTCCCAAAATAATGTCGAATTCCGGCATCGGCAAGACGATCAAGTCGGCATATACTAGGTGGCCGTGCAATTCCAGATCAATGTCTCTGACCACACTAGTAGCTGACAGCTCTTCCCCTGATGGGACTGTTACTGAATAATTCACATCGAGTCCTATGGACTTGATGTCCAAGTGACTAGCGAATGTCTCTGATATGAATGAGTGGGTGGCTCCTGAATCTATCAAGGCCTGAGTGGCTATTCTCTTAATGAAAATATTTCCTGAGAGACGTTAGCACGCAAAACATACATTCCCAAAAATTCTAACATTAACCTCAAACATAGCAGAAAATTACTATCCCAAATCACTCAAAATATTACTAGCACCTTAACAGTCCCAAATAAAATCCACATGCAAGGCAAAATAATACTGAACTTGGGTAGAAAAGTTTACCGGTCAGCAAAGTCGTGTCTGGATTCGCCTCTTGTGCATGCATGGCGAATACTCTGCCCTGAGTCGGCTGCTTCCACTGCGGGCACTCCTTTAGCATGTGGTCACTGTCTCCACACTTGAAGCACTTCCCTGATCCATATAAGCAGTGCCCTGGATGCTGTCGGTTGCACTTAGGACACACAGGGAAATTTCCGGCCTTCTGAGGTGCTCCCTGCTGCTGAATTGGACCCTTGCCCTTCGGCGGTCCCTGATAAGGTTTCTTCCCTGGTGGCCCTTGGTACGGACTCTTGTCCTGGGGTCGCTGATGCTGATGCTGATGCTGCGGCTGTTGGTGCGGTGGTGCCTGGTAGGGCCCTCTTGCCCAACCTGTCAGCATCAATATCCCGCTGGTCTTGTTCTGCTGCCAAAGCCCTAGATACGGCGACTGAATAAGAAGTGGGGCCAGCTACCCTCACATCACGGCACAAGATTGGCCGCAATCCATCCAAGAAATGTCTTAGCTTTGCCTGGACATCATTCGAAATGAGGGTTTTGAAGTAACGCCCTTCTCAAACCTCCTAACAAACTCTGCAACACTGCTGTCTCCTTGTCGCAGCGTCATAAATTCCCTAGTCAGTCTGGATCGTACTTCCTCAGTGAAGTACTTGGCGAAGAACACTTCCTTGAATCCAGCGCAAGACAAGGTCTGCAAGTTAACTGCCACTGACGCCCTCTCCCACCATAGTCTAGCGTCCCCTGACAGACAGAACGTGGCACACCTGACCCTATCAGCATCGGTCAGTTCCATAAAATCAAAGATTATCTCAATGGACTTAATCCATCCTTCCGCTATCATCGGGTCAGTGGTACCCGAGAACTCCTTTGGACTCATCCTTCTGAACCTCTCGTAGACAGCTTCAGGCCTGGGCCTCTCCCTTGCACCCACTGCTGCAGCCTGGTTCCCCGCAAACTGCGCGAAGAACGGCTTCATACCTGCAAGCATCTGCGCCTGCATATCCAGAGGTAGACGAGGAGGAGTGACCCTCTCCTCATCGCGAGGCTCTCTGTTCTCATCCCTAACTTCCTGGTTAACCAGACGTCTAGGAGGCATATTGTTCCAACAATTTACCCAACACGTAAACCCAATATGCATGAATATAATAACAATATCCTAAGATGCACGAAATTTAACTTAAAACATGGACATGCTGAAATCATGATTCAATGCTAACTACATACATAATGCAAAATTTTTAAAACTCACAGACTTGAGGTGTGACTTCGAGAGCTTCTTGCGACTGGCAGTAGGCATAACCCTTTACAAGAACACCGCTATGATACCAACTGTGACGTACCGTACTTTTTCTACTTAAAATTTGCGGAAAAATTAAAATTTTTCTTAAATTTACACATCCATACGTTCGTCAATTCATCATTCATAAAATATCTTTGGAGTCACCCATCACCAATAAAAATGTTGTTAAAAGAAAAGCTTGTTCAACCCATCTCGCATCAAAACATCAATCAGAGTGAATTTAAACTTGCATAAAAATATTAAAAATGACGTGGGCGGTCCTCGGGTTTAGCCTCCCGCTCAGTCCAAGCCTGCTCCCTGGTCGCCACCTCCTGTCTCCTCATAGAAATCCTCACCTGCATCGATCAAGTCTTGTGAGTCTAAAGACTCAACACATATAAACTAGAATAGCAAGTAATACATAATAAAACCACATGCAACTTTAAAATAGGATATACATACTTGAAACTTGAACTTGCAAAATGAACTTGAACATACGTACGTACATAATTAGACGTGCCGTCAACATAAACTTTCTTAACATGCTTACATACTTGAACATACATAACTTCATCATTTTTCGTAGAGATATGTTTCAAAGCAAGTGACCCATAACATAACCGCCTGATCAGACTAACCACAGTACTGGAATGACAGGGACGTATCCACTGCCACATACATGATATCCCCGTTCATAATTTAACGGGCTGACTGGTCCCCGTTCATAATTTAACGCTTTCCAATCTCGATCTAAACCCGTTCATAATTTAACGGGCGGATTAGTCCCAGTTCATAATTTAACGCTTTCCAATCCTAAACATAATTTGGTCACAAGACATTTAGCATACCTCAAAAACTTTAAAATATTTTCTTGCACGTCATACATACTTACTTGGCGTTGAGGGATTCGTTGGACTTCGATCGGGGTCGTTGCTGCAACATACTAACGTGAATTCATATATTAACGGGTGTAACTCAAACGTGACAATCAAACTTACCCACGAGTTCATACATTTCCTTAGGACGTTCTAAAATTCCCGTGACTCGACATTGTTACACATTGCACTAAACCAAGACATCAAACCTCAAAGCATACCATAATATTTCCAAAAACTCAAGTACACGGACCCCGTGCCTAGGTCCGGCTCCGGGTCCGTGTAGGTGCGGTGGAATGACTCGCGAAGGAAAGGGAAAGCACGGACCCCATGCTGCAGTCCGGGTGGGGGTCCGTGTACCTGCGCAAATTGGACATCAAAAGAAAACAAAGGCACGGACCCCGTGCCTTGGTCCGTGTGGGGGTCCGTTTCATCTTCCAAAATGGTTACTCGAAGGAAACAAAGGCACGGACCCCGTGCCAGGGTCCGTGTACCTGCGGGACAAGCCAACATACGAAAATTCTGAACAGGTTTTGCTTAACAGTCTAAACTCGATCGAACGGACCATGAATCGACACCACGAGGCCATCTTAGGATACTACATCAATGACTCGAACATATACGAGTGCCCCCAACGCAACCACATGTCCCAAATAACTCAATACTCCATAAACAAAACCGTTGACAGAAAATGGTTTACACGACTACTCGTTCTCCCAAGAGCCTAACGACGTGAAACGACACCCCAATATACATCCCAACGTCATGCTAAATATACCTAGACGCAGAAACGATCATCCGTCGATCCCCAACGAAGCTTGAAACCATTAAACTTCAAGAACGCATCAACATCATAATTTTCTGAAAACGCAGTTTGAGCAGTCCCACGAAAAACACCATAACGCACTCAATTTTTGTCCAAAAATTTTGAATCACATATCGAATCGAAGATATCAAAAAGTTCTACATTTTTTGTGTTAAACGTTTTCTCAAAATCTCGACCAAAAATTTGCAGTTTTAAGAAGAATAGTAAAAACGTGATTTAGATCTAAAGATTTTCCTTCAAAATCGATCCAATCAATTATCCGCTCAAACTATGAACATCACACATGAATTTTAGGCATAAAATAATGCAACGCATAATATGACATGATCGACGCAACAAAAGAGAGGTTATACGTGCCTTTGATGATAAACTTTACCGAAACGGCGATACCGAAGCGGAGATGGCGCGAGGGTTGATCCGGGACGACATGGCTCGATTTTTCTTTGAAAGAAACCAGCAAAAGTTGCTGGAATTGCAATGGAGAAGTGGGGCGGCTGCTAGGGTTCTTAGGAACCTAGGTTTTCTTTTTCAAATTGAATAAAAATCTGAATGTGTAGTGAGTGTGTGAGTTTAGGCGTTATTTAGTGTGTGTAAAAGTGTGTAAGTGTGTGTGAGTGTAGAAAACGTGTGTGTGTATGATAATTAGGAGAAAGTCTAGCTAAATTAACTATTTAAAATACTAATTAAAGTTTAACACACACTAATTTAATCAAACTCTTCAATTAACATAATCACACACCAAATTTAAAAGTTTTAAATTCTAAAATTCACCTAATAATTAAATTTGGCTTTAAAATACTAACATAATAAATTAGTTAAAAATGCCCCATCCTTAACTTAAAATAAAATACTGCATTTTAAATTGCCAAAAATCGTCACCGGTCTTTTCCTCCATACCGCCTCGAATAATCGCCTGAAACTTGAAACTCGAAAAACATCTTTAACGTGCATCACATTAACATAAATATTTTAAACTAATGCATTTTCATAAATCATGCATGGCTAAAACTCATTTAAAATTAATTAAATGATTTAATAATTAAATAAATGCATGGGTTATACACGTAGTGAATTTGGGCTTTACAGATGATCCTTGGGATTAGGCAGAGGTTGTGAAGAAAATTTACCTTTTTCATGAACATTAAGTGCAGATTCAAATTTAGCAAGAGTATCTTTCAAATCTGTCATGGTTTGAGCAGTTTGAGTATTGATACTCTTGCTTTGCAATGAAAGAATTCAATATATCTTCCAAATTCCTTTTAGGTGGAGGAACATAAGGTGCATAATTTTGAAAATTTTGTTGATTTTGGAAATGTAGTTGTGAAAATTGTGCAGCATTATCATTCCTCCAACTAAAATTTGGATGATTTCGCCAACCTGGATTGTAACTTTGAGAAAATGGTTCAAAATTTGGCTTTTTGAGATTGTTTAAAACATTAGCTTGTTCATGGAGACATTCTTTAAAAAAAGGCAAAGTGGGACAATCTTTTGTAGAATGATCACTTGTATCACAGATGTGACATGCAATTTCTTGAACAGATTTTAATTGACCATTCTTTTTCAATTCAAGTGCCTCAATTTTTCTTGCCAAAGAGGTAAATCTAGCTTGAAGATCAGGTTCATCTTTGAGAGTGTACATATCCACCAGATGTAGGATATTGAATCTTGTTTGATGGTTCGATTGTACCTATAGTGTCTCAATTTTGAGTATTTTCAGCTAATGAATCGAGATACTCAATTTCCTCATTTGGATCTTTATCTTCAAATGTTCCATTACACATAAATTCAACCATTTGCCTATCTTTAGGTGTTAAACCTTCATAAAATTGAGAAACAACTCTCCAAATTTCAAAACCATGATTTGGACAAAGATTAAGCAATTCTTTATATCTATCCCAACACTGATAAAGAGTTTCTCCTTGTTTTTGAGTGAAAGTGATGATTTGCCTTTTGAAAGAATTTGTTCTATGAGATGGAAAAAAAATTTTCAAAAATTGTTGTTGCAATTCATCCCAAGTTCAAATGGATCCCGATCTAAGATTTTGTAGCCAAGTTTTAGCTTTATCTTTTAAAGAAAAAGGAAAAAACTTAAGTCGAATGGTGTTCATGCTATAATTTAGATCATTATATGTCTTGCACACTTCTTCAAACTCTCGTAAATGCATGTATGGATTTTCAGAATCTAAGTCGTGAAAATTGGGTAAAAGTTGGATAATACCAGGCTTAAAATTGAAATGAGATGCATCGGAGGGAAAAACTAGACATGAAGGTGCACTAGTACGTGTAGGATTTATGTGATCTCTAAGTGTTCTTCGTCTATCATGATCATGTTGAGATTGAATTTCATCTTCATTAGCGGTCCTCGGGTTTAGCCTCCCGCTCTGTCCAAGCCAGCTCTTTGGTCCCCACCACTAGTCTCTTCAAAATCATCCTCACCTGTGATAAATATAAAAATTGTACATTAATTAAATGTTTTATAATATAAATTTATAGTTTTTGTTTTATTAAATGTTTAAATATTATATGTTTTATAATAAATTGTATAAAATAAGTTGTTGTGTAATTATAAGTTTTTACAATTTTTACAGGTTCGATAAAACAAGAATAAATTTGGCGTTGCAAATGGGATTAAGATGATTCTTGGACCTGTAGAAAGTTGATGATAATATCTACAATATTGGTGACAAGCATGAGATAAAAATCTTCTCACAATTGGGATCAAATTAAGCAACAAACAAAGTTACCAAAGGAGTGGCAGTTTTACCATGCTCTAGTATTTTGACCATATCTCTCAAGCTACTTGGTCAAATGGTTAAAATAAAATACCACAATACAAATAACTCAATTATCCACATGTTTTATTTTATGTGGAGAAGCAAAATTGGATGGGAAGATTTTCAAAAGTGATGTGTATTAAAATATAATTTCTTGGAACAACAATGAAGAATTATGTGTAAAAAATAATATTTTATTTGTGGTTGTCTCCCCTAATTTAGCTATAAATAGGGGTGCATTGTAATGAATTGAGATATCCCTCATTCTATGAACAAATCTTTGAGTTCATGATATTTCTCTCTTTATTTTTCCTTTATTTCATCATTTAAAAATAATTAGCATGTTAATTTGATATTCAAAGTTTTATACTTTGAATAATGAGTAGCTAACTTCCCAAGGTTGAGATGAAAAGGTGAAGCTATTGGTATGATAATAAGGTTATTAAAAGGTAATAATCTATGTTTTATATTATTTAATCATTATTTATTGTGTATGTTATATTTATTTCACTAAGCATTTTTATACCCTTCTTATAAGTGGGAGTTTTGATTTATTGTTGCTATATGTTACACTAAATTCTTGGTACCATTTAAATGTTTGTTTGGTTTTACCAACCATTTAAAGTGGATGCCTTAATTTATTATATATCAATATATCATATTATTAATTTCTTGGTACCATTTAAATGTTAGTTTGGTTTTACCAACCATTTAAAGTGGGAACCTTGATTTAGTGTTTACAAATATATATAGCACAATAAATACTTGACAACATTTATAAGTTTTGATATATATTTTATACTTATAAGAAAATAGTATATAACATAATATAAATATGATTATTTAATATATTGGAACCATTTTATTAAGTGGATTTCAATAATGTTCATTAATGTTAACTTTATTAAAATATCAAGAGTGGATCCTCTAATCTCAACTACTTAAATTAAAATTTGAACAATTAAAAATTACCAATTAAAGATTCAAACAATTAAAAGAAAAACAAAAACA
>NC_133319.1:8761679-8771161 GCF_012295235.1 Primulina huaijiensis | reverse complement strand
TTAGATTCTGAAAATCCATACATGCATTTACGAGAATTTGAAGAAGTGTGCAACACATATAATGATCTAAATTGTAGCATGAACACCATTCGACTTAAGCTTTTTCCTTTTTCTTTAAAAGATAAAGCTAAAACTTGGCTACAAAATCTTAGATCGGGATCCATTCGAACTTGGGATGAATTGCAACAACAATTTTTGAAAAAGTTTTTTCCATCTCATAGAACAAATTCTTTCAAAAGGCAAATCATCACTTTCACTCAAAAACAAGGAGAAACTTTTTATCAGTGTTGGGATAGATATAAAGAATTGCTTAATCTTTGTCCACATCATGGTTTTGAAATTTGGAGAGTTGTTTCTCAATTTTATGAAGGCTTAACACTTAAAGATAGGCAAATGGTTGAATTTATGTGTAATGGAACATTTGAAGATAAATATCCAAACGAGGCAATTGAGTATCTCGATTCATTAGCTGAAAATGCTCAAAATTGGGACACTATAGGTACAATCAAACCATCAAACAAGAATCAATCTCCCACATCTGGTGGAGGTATGTATACCCTCAAAGATGAACATGATCTGCAAGCTAGATTTACCTCTTTGGCAAGAAAAGTTGAAGCACTTGAATTGAAAAAGAATGGTCAATTAAAATCTGTTCAAGAAATTACGTGTCACATCTGTGATACAAGTGATCATTCTACAAAAGATTGTCCCACTTTGCCCTCTTTTTAAGAATGTCTCCATGAACAAGTCAATGTTTTGAACAATTTCAAAAGGCCAAATTTTGAACTATTTTCTCAAAATTGCAATCCAAGTTGGCGAAATCATCCAAATTTTAGTTGGAGGAATGATAATGCTGCACAATTTTCACAACCACATTTCCAAAATCAACAAAATTTTCAAAATTATGCACCTTATGTTCCTCCACCTAAAAGGAACTTGGAAGATATATTGAATTCTTTCATTGCAAAGCAAGAGTCTATCAATACGCAAACTGCTCAAACCATGACAGATTTGAAAGATACTCTTGCTAAATTTTCATATGCACTTAATGTTCATAAAAAAGGTAAGTTTCCTTCACAACCACAGCCTAATCTCAAGGATAATCATTCTCAAACCGGAACTTCTGGAACTCAACCGATGGATTAGGTAAAATCTGTTATTACCCTTCCCATTGGTAAGGTAGTGGAAAAATCCATTCTTGAACCTTGTGAAAATGATGATAAATCAACTCCAAATGGTAAGGAAGTTGAACCCATAACTTGCGAAGAAGAGGATCAACAGATAGTGCCATCACCATTCCTTCATACATTGAAAAATACAAAAAAATCAAATTTCAATTCTGATATATATGATATTTTTAAACAAGTAAAAGTTAATATTTCTTTATTAGATGCAATAAAGGAGGTACCATCATATGCCAAATTTTTGAAAGACTTGTGCACCGTGAAAAGAAAATTGAATGTGAAAAAGAAAGCATTTTTAGCCGAACAAGTAAGTGCAATTATTCAAAATAATAATAATTTGAAATACAAAGACCCTGGTTGTCCTACTATTTCATGTATTATTGGAGAACGAAAGATTAAAAAAGCCTTGCTTGATCTTGGAGCTAGTGTGAATTTACTTCCATATTCAGTTTATCAAGAACTCAATCTAGGTGAGTTAAAACCTACTTCGGTAACACTTTTACTTGCCGATAGATCTGTTAAAGTGCCAAGAGGTATGGTAGAAGACGTGTTGGTCCAAGTTGATAACTTTGTATATCCGGTCGATTTCATAGTTTTAGATACACAACCTATTGAAGCTTGTAATGCAATTCCTATAATTTTGGGTCGTCCATTTTTAGCAACTTCTAATGCTCTTATAAATTGCAGGAATGGAATAATGAAGTTGTCATTTGGTAACATGACCTTGGAGCTTAATGTTTTTAATCTTTGTAAGCAACCACATGACAAAGGAGATGAAAGTGAAGATGAAATCTTATTGAAACTCTTGTGGAAGAAAACATTCAAGAAGGGAGTACTCGTGACCAATTAGATATTTGTTCAATTGATACTGTTAAAAAAAATATTGAAATTGATCTTGATGATTTTATCAGGTATCACTCGTTACCAGGATCAGAGAAAGAATTTGAGGCAAAATATGAGCACAAATAATGAACCACCCATATTGGAGTTAAAATCTTTGCCAGAAGAATTGAAGTATGCATTTCTTGGAGAAGATGAAACATATCCGGTTGTAATTTCTTCCAAACTAGCAAGTGATCAAGAAGGTTATTATCAAATTCCCATTGCACTTAAAGATCAAGAAAAAACTACATTCACATGTCCTTTTGGAACATTTACATTTAGAAGGATGCCATTTGGTTTATGCAATGCCCCAGAAACATTTCAAAGATGTATGCTAAGCATTTTTAGCGACATGGTTGAAAATTTTTTGGAGATTTTCATGGATGATTTAACTATTTTTTGGAGTACATTTGATAATTGTCTTGAAAATTTAGAAAAAATTTTAAAAAGATGTGAGTAAAAAGGTCATATTTTAAATTGGGAAAAATGTCATTACATGATTAATTTTGGGATTTTTTTGGGACATATTGTGTCATCTCATGGAATTGAAGTTGATAAAGCAAAAGTTGATGTCATTGCAAATTTACCCCCTCCAAAATCCATTAAAGAAATTTGTTCATTTTTTGGAATGTTGGATTTTATAGGAGGTTTATAAAGGACTTTAGTTTAATCTCTAAACCCATTTGTAACCTCTTAACAACAAACACTGTATTTGAGTGGACTCAAGAATGCCAAAATGGTTTTGATAAAATCATTCGACATTTAACATCAGCTCCTATAATGCAACCTCCTGATTGGTCTTTACCATTTGAAATCATGTGCGATGCGAGTGATTATGCAGTCGGTGCAGTATTGGGTAAAAGAAGAAATGGTAAGCCTTATGTGATATATTATGCAAGTAGAACTTTAAACAATGCTCAAATGAATTATTCCACAACTGAAAAAGAACTAGTTGCTGTAATATTTGCATTAGATAAATTTCGTTCTTATTTGATTGGATCAACGACTATTGTGTTTACTGATCATTCTGCTATTAGATATTTGTTGACCAAACAGGATGCAAAGTCACGACTGATACGATGGATTTTGTTGCTCCAAGAATTTGACATTGTGATCAAAGATAAAAAAGGAACCGAGAATGTTGTAGCCAATCATTTATCGAGACTAGTAACAGGATCATCTTATGAAATGACACCAATTAACGATAATTTTCTTGATGAACATCTATTTTAAGTTACTACTACACCTTGGTTTGCTAACAAAGTAAATTTTCTTGTGACACGAAAAATACCACCACAATGGAGTTCTCAAGATAAAAAAAAATTTTGAATGAGGTAAAAAACTTTTATTTGGATGATCCGTATCTGTTCAAGTATTGCCCGGATCAAATTTTTCGGCGTTACATACCCGACAATGAGGTAAGTAGTGTCATTAAATTTTGTCATTCAGAAGCATGCGGATGACATTTTTCTTCAAAGAAAACTGCTGTAAAAATCTTGCAGTGTGGATTTTATTGGCCCACTTTGTTTAAAGATACCAACGAAATCTGCAAGATTTGTGAAAATTGTCAAAAATTGGGTGCGATTTAAAAAAAATATATTATGCCTTTGAATCCCATCATTGAAATTGAAATCTTTGACTATTGGGGAATTGATTTTATGGGACCTTTTCCACCTTCGTTTGGATACTTGTATATTTTAGTTGCAGTTGATTATGTTTCCAAATGGATAGAGGCAATTCCATGTCGAACAAATGATCATAAAATCGTAATCAAATTTTTAAAAGAAAATATTTTTAGTAGATTTGGAATTCCACGAGCCATGATAAGTGATGGGGGAACTCACTTTGTTAATAAACCATTTGCTACATTGATGAAAAAATATTGTATTACTCACAAAGTAACTACTCCTTATCATCCTCAAACAAATGGACAAGTTGAATTAGGTAATAGGGATATAAAGCAAATTTTGGAAAAAACTGTTAACCCAAATAGAAAAGATTGGTCTCTGCGACTTAATGATGCACTTTGGTTATATCGAACAGCTTTTAAAACATCATTGAATATGTCTCCCTATAGGTTGGTTTACGGAAAACATTGTCATTTGCCTGTGGAATTGGAACATAAAGCTTATTGGGCGATCAAAACTTTTAATTCAAGCATGGATGACGCCAACAAATTGCGCAAATTGCAACTTAATGAACTTGATGAACTCAGAAATGATGCGTATGAGAATTCAAGGATTTATAAAGCAAAAATCAAATCATTTCATGATAAAACAATTCTTAGAAAATCTTTTGAGATTGGTAAAAAAGTTTTGCTTTATAATTCGCGACTTCACATATTCCCAAGAAAATTACGATCAAGATGGACAGGTCCATATGTTGTAAAACATGTGTATCCTTATGAAGTTGTGGACATTGAAAATCCTAAAAATGGTGATGTTTTTAAAGTAAATGGACAAAGGCTTAAACCATTTTTAGAAAATGAAATCTTTAAAGAAGAGTTTATTCCCTTTTCGATCCTTGATTTTTTTTATTGCAATTAATTTTGTTTGTCTTTATTTCAGGTTTCTTTAATCTTTTTATTTTCCCGATTAAATGGCGGATAACGGTACTCCGTGGCTCTCATAGTCGGTTTAATCAGTTTCCCACAATTGTTGATACAAAAAAAAAATCATTTCTTTTCTTTTCAAAATGGATGAAATTCTCTCAAAAATTTGTAAATATTTTTCCTCTGTTTTTGAAAATGTTTTAAGACAAATTTATGCAGGTAGGTATGAAAGATTGAGATTGTTAATGCGAAAAGGAGTTCTAGAAGATATTCGTCTTGTAATAGAAGCTAAGGTCCGATTAGGAGGAGAAGTTCAACAGTCATTACTCATTCGGTATATGCCTGGATTAGGAAAAAGTACTTATGCGAAAAAACGAAGGGCTAAAAGTTTAGGGGTTTGTCATAAATGTGCAAGATGCACTTGTGACAAACGATGCAGATCTTTGGGATATGTTTCCAATAACAGAGAAGATAAAATTGGTTTCATTGAGAATGGGCTGAGTAAGGAGTCTTTAGATAACATCTTATTGACTCTTGAGACGCATTCTATTGGACACGTGCATATTGAACTTCTCCGTTTATGGAAACAATTCCAAGATGAGCGTCATTTTAATAGTCTTGGGAATCCGACTAAAAAAGACCCTGTTTGCCAATTTATAGGAAAATTGGATGGGAAGCATATCCTCGACTCATAGAAGGCGTTGAAGTCGTTTCTGGACGTAAAACAGAGGAAAATTGTGAGCCACAATCATACTACTGTTTATATGCTTGTGTGTTATTATTGTTTTTACTGTTTATTCTGTTTACAACTGTGACCCATAGTTTTGTCATGATAACATATAACCCCTATAAAATCTCTCATCTTTCTCTCTATTTTCGCAGACCAAAAAGAAAGTAAAAACATGGCTGGATCCTCTACAGAAACATTGAAAAATATTTGTATATTTTGTGGGTCGAGTTCTAGAAAAAATGAAGTGTTTGTAGAAGCAGCAAATAATCTTGGAAAGATATTAGCTGAGAGAAAAATTCACTTGGTATATGGGGGAGGTAATATTGGGTTAATGAGATTTGTTTCAACATCTGCACATCTTGGAGGTAGTCATGTTTTGGGTATTATTCCTACAGCTTTAGCTGAAGGAAATATTACAGGTGTTACGATTGGGGAGTAATTAAAAGTTTATTCAATGTATGAAAGAATCACCAAAATGATTGAAAATTTTGATGCTTTTATCGCATTACCAGGTGGTTTTGGTACATTAGAAGAAATTTTTCACACTGTTTCTTAGGCACAACTTAATATTCATAATAAACATGTGGGCTTGTTGAATATCAATAATTATTATGACAGTTTGTTGACATTTCTTGATAAAGATGTGGAACAGAATTTCATTTCAGAAAATTCACGAAGGATGCTCATCTCTGCTTCGACTGCCGACCAATTAATTGATGATTTGGAAGCTTTTGTTCATAAACCTGATCCGATGATAGCAAAGATCAATTGGTCGCAATCAAGCAGTAAGAAAAGAAAGTTGGATCATTGATTCAAAAGTCGTGGATTGGTTTGCGTTTGTTTCAGTTTGTTATCATTAATAAAATTTAATNTTGCAAAAATATCATACATTAAATGTTTGAAAGGTTTAAATTAGAACATGTATTAATCTATTTAAGGATGTTAAAATTTTTATTTGAAAAAATGTCAATTTTAATATTCTGATCAATATAAAAATATGATTTATGAAATTTTTTTTAGTGATTAACCATTGTGATAAAATCAGGTATTATAGTATAGGCCTAAGATATACCTTATAAAAGTGCCTAAAATTTTAAACTCACACATATTTTGAAAAAAAAATGATATTTCCTGAAGGAAAAAAAAAAGAGAAAAAAAAACAAAAAGAAAGATGTTGAAGATCTATGTAATTTTTAAGTTATATGCTTATCTCTCATAAAAGAAAAAAAAAAGAAAGAGAGAAATTTTTTGTACAAATTAAATAAATATGTGGTCAAGAAGCATAAACTTAGTCTGATTCCATGTTGTTATGAAAAAAAAAGATCAGGAAAAAATATATAATAAGAACAACTAGATTTTGAATCAATAGATTTCCTATCTTTTGATTAGTTTGGCTGGTTAGTCTGTCTGCATTCTGTAAATCATTTTCCTGAGTATTTATCTGTATTCCAACTCTATGAGAGAAATCGTTCCCATAAATTGAAAAATGTATTAACCCGTGAGGATATGGAGTTGAGACTTTTACTAGAAATTTCTGAAGGCCATGTACATTTAACTACCTGAAAATAAGCTTTGAATTGATCAGCTCAAATTATTTCATAAATTATAATTATGATGATCTTGATATAACTTTGACAGTTTTCAAATTTAATTTAAACCATTGGATAATTCCGATTACATTTCTATTTAAATTAATCAATATGTTTTGTATTGCTATTAACGCTTAAATTGCTAGGGACTAGCAATAAGCTGGTTGGGGGTGTGTTAAATATAAAAATTGTACATTAATTAAATGTTTTATAATATTAATTTATAGTTTTTGTTTTATTAAATGTTTAAATATTATATATTTTATAATAAATTGTATAAAAAATCAGTTGTTGTGTAATTATAAGTTTTTACTATTTTTACAGGTTCGATAAAACAAGAATAAACTTGGCGTTGCAAATGGGATTAAGATGATTCTTGGACTGTAGAAAGTTGATGATAATATCTACAATATTGGTTACAAGCATGACATAAAAATCTTCTCACAATTGAGATCAAATTAAGCAACAAACAAAGTTACCAAAGGATTGGCAGTTTTACCATGCTCTAATATTTTGATCATATCTCTCAAACTACTTGGTCAAATGGTTAAAATAAAATACCACAATTCAAACAACTCAATTATCCACATGTTTTATTTTATGTGGCGAAGCAAAATTGGATGGGAAGATTTTCAAAAGTGATGTGTATTAAAATATAATTTCTTGGAACACCAATGAAGACTTATGTGTAAAAAATAATATTTTATTTGTGGTTGTCTCCCCAAATTTGGCTATAAATAGGGGTGCATTGTAATGAATTGAGATATCCCTCATTCTATGAACAAACCTTTGAGTTCATAATATTTATCTCTTTATTTTTCATTTATTTCATCATTTAAAAATAATTAGCATGTTAATTTCATATTCAAAGTTTTATACTTTGAATAATGAGTAGCTAACTTCCCAAGGTTGAGATGAAAAGGTGAAGCTCTTGGTATGATAATAAGGTTATTAAAAGGTAATAATCTATGTTTTATATTATTTAATCATTATTTATTGTTTATGTTATATTTATTTCTTTAAGCATTTTTATACCCTACTTATAAGTGGGAGTTTTGATTTATTGTTGCTATATGTTACACTAAATTCTTGGTACCATTTAAATGTTTGTTTGGTTTTACCAACCATTTAAAGTGGATGCCTTGATTTATTATATATCAATATATCATATTATTAATTTCTTGGTACCATTTAAATGTTAGTTTGGTTTTACCAACCATTTAAAGTGGGAACCTTGATTTAGTGTTTACAAATATATATAGCACAATAAATACTTGACAACATTTATAAGTTTTGATATATATTTTATACTTATAAGAAAATAGTATATAACATAATATAAATATGATTATTTAATATATTGGAACCATTTTATTAAATGGATTTCAATAATGTTCATTAATGTTAACTTTATTAAAATATCAAGAGTGGATCCTCTAATCTAAACTACTTAAATTAAAATTTGAACAATTAAAAATTACCAATTAAAGATTCAAACAATTAAAAGAAAAACAAAAACAAAAACAAAACCAAAAAGACATTGTAGTGGACTTGTAATTACCGTAGCTTCCCTGTGGATACGATATCGGATTCACCGAATTATACTACTTGCGGACAACCTGCTATTGAGAGTGCAACAATCAAAGTCACAACAACCTGCATCGATCAAGTCTAGTGAGTCCAAAGAATCAACACGTATAAACTGGAAGTAACGAGTATTACGTAATAAAACCACATGCAACTTCAAAATAGAGCGTACATACGTGAGACTTGAACTTGCAATTAAACTTGAACATACATACATAACATAAACGTGCCATAACGTGAAAACTTTTCATAAACATGCTTGCATTGTAACCCTCTGACCCGATTTCATAAAATAACAGCGGAATTTAAAATTTTTCTTGAAGGAAAGAAGGTTTAAAATACATTTCCATATACTCAAAAGTATACACATGATCAATCAAATGATACAACAAAAAAACAAAATTTCATTTTTAGGATCATGTCCAAAATGCTATCAAAATAATCTTTCCTTCCTCCATCTCTATATGCATATGACTCCGGCCTCAATCAACGTCCCGGCTCGTCGCTCTTATCTGCATCACATGAAATAACTGAAATGAGTATAAAACTCAGCAAGTGGAACTCTTACATAGCAATATACATATACCATACTCTGAAAACATGGCTTTGAAAACATTAAATACCATCAACTCTGAAACATGAATATCATAGAATGAATAACAATAACGATGGTATTTCTCTTTTCTCTGTTGGATTGATATCTATATAGTAACTCTGTCTCTGTACCTATATCCCATCGATATACATCGATAACTCTGAGGGATATAAGCCTATGGTCGTTGATCAACTAATTGCATGCAATCTCTGACTATGTATCTATCAATCCAATAAAACATTTGAATTCTCTCTTTGGCATTAAAACAAACACTTTGAAGACTCTATTTTCTTTTGTATTCCCTTTAACATAATTGAGACATAAGAATGTCTCTAATATACAACAAGGTGTATTAATACATAGC
>NC_133319.1:8652136-8761412 GCF_012295235.1 Primulina huaijiensis | reverse complement strand
CTCTCCCAAGGACTGAAGAATCGAGAATGAGGGGAAAGAATGAGAAAAATGAGACCAACTCATCCATTTAAACACTTAAAATCTCGAAACACGCTTCTACTGTTCATGCACCGCGGGTGCGCTACATACCTCACCGCGGGTGCGGTGTGCCTTCGGCACCTCAACCAAATTTCTGAAATCGACAACCGCGGGTGCGGTACCTATCCCACCGCTGGTGCGGTGTCTCTTCGGCAATTCCACAAATTTTGCAATAAAGACCGCGGGTGCGCTGCTCAAATCACCGCGGGTGCGGTCTGGTCTCGGCCAAAACAACTCTATGCAACTGAAATCGAATCGCAATGCTGATACAACACAACTACCCATCAACTAATATCAACAATACCACAAAACAATAATAATCAACAATACTATGACCCATAATCACAACTCTTAACATCTAAATCAAACTTAATCTTAACCAAATAATCCATAAACATACGAAATCTTAAACTGTACCGTTTACCAGGCTTGGATATTACAATCTCCCCTCCTTAGAGGAATTTCGTCCTCGAAATTGACGTCACTGCGCAAACAACTCAGGACACTTCTCTTTCATCTCATCCTCTAGTTCCCACGTGGCTTCTTCAATCAAATGATTCCTCCAAAGGACTTTAACAATGCCGATCTCTTTGTTCCTCAACACTTTAACTTTGCGATCAAGAATTTGGACCGGAATCTCTTGGTACGTCAAATTCGGCGTCAAATCCAATGGCTCGTGGCGAAGAACATGGGAAAGATTCGCAATATATTTCCTGAGCATAGAGACGTGAAAAACATTATGAACTCTGTCAAGATCTGGCGGTAGGGCTAACCTGTAAGCTCGATCACCAATTCGATCCAAGATTTCAAATGGGCCAATAAATCTCGGACTCAACTTTCCCATCTTGCCAAACCGCATCACACCCTTAAGAGCTGCTATCTTCAAGAACACATGATCGCCAACCTCAAACTGCAATGGCCTACGACGCACATCGGCATAACTCTTCTGTCTCGACTGCGCTGTCTTCATTTTTTATCGGATAACAGCAACAACATCAGGAGTCTGTTGGACTAACTCTGGACCTAGCATCTTCCTCTCACCAATCTCATCCCAATACAAGGGAGATCTACACTTCTTACCATAAAGTGCTTCATACGGTGCCATGCCAATTGTCGCTTGGTAGCTATTATTATACTTGAACTCAACAAGAGGCAATTTAGAATTCCAGCTACCAGGATAATCGATAGTACAAGCTCTGAGCATATCCTCTAAAATCTGAATAACTCTCTCTGATTGACCATCGCTCTGGGGGTGATATGCTGTACTAAATGCTAACCGTGTACCCATAGCTCTGTGCAAACTCTTCCAAAACTCTGAAGTAAATCTAGGGTCACGATCAGACATGATCGATACAGGAACACCATGAAGTCTAACAATCTCTGCTATGTACTATTCGGCATACTGGTTCATGGAATATGTCGTCTTGATTGGAAGAAAATGCGCTGACTTGGTCAATCGATCAACAATAACCCAAATTGAGTTAAAACCTTTCGGCGTTCTGGGAAGACCAGTCACGAAATCCATCGTAATGTGCTCCCATTTCCATTGAGGAATCGACAATGATAACAATGTCCCAGCAGGTCTCTTGTGCTCGATCTTCACCTGCTGACAAGTTAGGCACTGAGAAATAAACATGGCAATATCTTTCTTCATACCTGGCCACCAATAGAGTCTACGAAGATCCTGATACATCTTAGTGCTGCCTGGATGTATCGAGTATGGCGTTGTATGTGCCTCTGTCAAGACGTCTCGCCGAATATCATCTCCAGCAGGAATGCAAATACGGCCTCTAAATGTCACCAAACCATCTCCATTCATCGCGAACTCTGAATTACCTCTCTCCTCTACTCTAGCTCTCAATTCTAACAACTGAACATCAATAGCCTGCTCTACGGATCCTGTCCGTCAATGTAGCCCGAATCACCAACGCTGAAAAACGAGCAATGGTTCCAGGAACCACCAAAGCTATCTCCTCTCGCTGCAAGTCTAACAACAACGGCTGCTGAATCATAGAACTCAAAGGAGAACTCAACTTACGGCTCAATGCATCTGCTACAACATTCGCCTTCGCTGGGTGGTAACTAATAGTCACATCATAGTCTTTGACAAGCTCTAACCACCGTCTCTGTCGCTTATTGAGTTCTTTCTGTGAAAACAAATACTTTAAACTCTTGTGGTCTGTGAAAATTTCACACTTTTCGCCATACAAATAATGTCTCCAGATTTTCAGGGCGAAAACAAAAGCTGCCAGCTCCAAATCATGCGTAGGATAATTCTTCTCGTAATCCTTCAACTGGCGAGAAGCATAGGCTATAACTTTACCTCGTTGCATCAACACTGCACCGAGGCCCTTTTTCGACGCATCGGTAAAAACAACAAAGTCCTCTGAACCACTGGGCAAAGCAAGTACTGGAGCTGTCGTCAACTTATATTTCAACTCTTGAAACCCACTCTGGCAATCATTGGACCACTCAAACTTCACAGTCTTCCTCGTCAGATTAGTTAACGGCAGGATAATCTTGGAAAAGTCTGAAATAAAACGACGATAATAACCCGCCAAACCAAGAAAACTGCTGAAAGGGGATCGGTTACGGTGACCGGAAACGCAACGGAAGCACAAAAATTTTGATTTTAGCATAAAATTTTCGGCCACCAAGTAAATAATGTGTAGCAAATACAATAAACACGAAATGACATTCATAGTGTGTTAAGAAATGTACCTATCAATCACAAGGATTGATGTATGGCTCCAACTAAGGTGTAAACACCTTAGCTCTTCAATGGTAGAAACTATCTTCAAGCTTCCTTTGAGCACTCCTTGCGCAACTATTAAGCCCACCACCAACTAGGTAGATCCCCTCTTAATTTGCACTAGAAAACTAAGAGGATTTTTCAATGAGAATTATTTTCTTTCCTCAACACTTGAAGAAGAAAAATGAGAGAAAAATGGAGGAGAGAACACCATGAAAGTTTCGGCCATTGCATCTTGGAGCTGAGGGGAGAATAATTTAATTTTCTTGTCTTGGTTGTGAGAAAAGCAAAAGGCAAAAGGTGCATGCCTTGTATTATTTTAATAAAAAGTAATCCACAACCTTCCACCTCCCAAGCATGCTTTGTTATTTGATTTTTAACAATTAAAATTCATGGACTTAATTTTAATTATCTTAAACATATTTGAGACTAATTAAACATTACTTGAATTTACCCAAGTCCCACTAGTTAAATAATTATTTTAATTGAGCTCTACAAGACTCAATATGATTTAATTAATCCAACACTTGAATTAATTTAATTATTTGGACTCTACTAGGTCCACTAGTGTTTAATTAATTCACCACTTGAATTAATTTAATTTAGTCAATAATAATGTTTATGACAATCATAATTTTCAAATACATTATTCACTTGGCCAAACTTTTAATGTAGGAACACTTCCAAAAATAAAATTTATATTTCTCTCATAGAGGTCATACTTCTATTTTTCCTTACGCCTATAAACTCATCTATAAGCCGTTCAACACATTGAACTATTTTCTCCTTTATAGAAGTCATACTTGTAATTTTCCTTACGCTTATAAACTCCTTTATAAGCCGTTCAACACATTGATATATTTTACTTCTCAACGGGATCTACAAAGCTAGTACTTGTGTGGCCCTCAATGGTTCATTGATACAACTAGCCGTGGGTTCACATCTCCATGTGATTCGGACTAAACATGTCCTTATATGAGCATACCCCAATTGCTCCATTCTTATTTATCAACTCCTTGATAATAAGAACGTCAGAACTCAAGTCTGATAGTACCCAACCAATCATGTTAAACGCCTAGCAGCATCGCTTACATGATTCCCTAGGTATCAAATGATAGTGCCTGCAAGAACCATTCAATTATGGTTAGCGTACAGTACGGTCCCTTCAACTCATATATCCCGACCGATTCGACAACCATTGGTTTATCGAGAGTTGTCAATGAATCGATACTATGTGTCATGTCGTAGTTGCATCGATGGTGTAATCTATGAAACCCCTTTCATAATTACCACCATACTCTGATCAGAGATTTCAAACTACATATACATGAAAAACACATAGGATATCCATACCCGTAGGTAAGCGGTGAATCCCCGACTACAATGCATCGACTCCTATATGTTTCGACAGAACACCCAACCTTGCCACCTGATGACCCCATGAGAGTCGGTAAACAAGTCAAAGTGTAATTCTAGCACATAGAGTCTCAATGTTGTCCCGGGTCATAAGGACTAATGGTGTACAACCATAAACTAGGACTTTTCCACTCGATAAGTGAGAACCACTTGGAAAGTCCTTTAATGGAGGGTTGTTCAGTGCACTCTACCAGGAGCACCTATCTGCATGCTCGGACATCACAATGTCCCCTACCAATGAAACATGGTACTCACATCGCAGATACTAGTCTCAAGCTCGAGCGGCCTATATCCTTCTTAGCGGCGGCTGAATCGACTAGGAACCGTTTAGAATATACAGTATTCCAAATATGAGTTTCATGATACTCATCATATGAGCATCTCATATTCTTTCTACTATTTGTATATTCAAGGGCTTTATCTATGCAACTAGCATGGGTATATAGATAAATATGTGCCAAAACAATAATTTCAAATATTATTAAAATAAAGATTGCTTATACATAGAGTTTCATTGTGAACACTCGGCCAACACTTGGCTCGACGTGCACCTACTCTAACAACTGCGTACCTCTGGTACAGTGGTAGGAATAGGTCCCTTCTAAATCGCTTCTATTTTCACTGGATCAACAGCTATACCATCATTCGAGACAACATGGCCTAAGAAAAAAATCTGCTCCAACCAGAACTCACACTTCTTCAACTTAGCATACAACCTCTTCCCTCTCAGCAACTGAAGAACAACTCTGAGGTGCTCTGAATGAAGCTCTCTGGTCTTGGAGTAAATCAAAATGTCATCGATAAAAACAATGACAAAGCTATCCGAATACGGCTTGAACACACGGTTCGTAAGATCCATGAAGACTGAAGGAGCATTGGTCAGACCAAAAGACATCACAAGAAATTCATAGTGACCGTACCTGGTCCCGAACGCTGTCTTAGGGATATCAGACTCCCTAACCTTCAACTGATAATAGCCAGATCGCAAATCAATCTTCGAGAACACTGTAGCTCCTTGCAGTTGGTCAAAAAGGTCATCTATCCGTGGCAACGGATACTTATTCTTAGTCGTCACTTTGTTGATCTCTCTATAATAAATACACAGCCGCAACGACCCATCTTACTTCTTGACGAAAAGAACCGGTGCTCCCCAAGGCGAAGAACTCGGCCGAATAAAACCTTTATCCAATAGATCCTGCAATTGCGTCTTCAACTCTTTCATCTCTGAAGGGGCCATTCTGTACGGAGCCTTAGAAATAGGAACCGTACCTAGAATTAGATCAATCACAAACTCTACATCTCTGTCCGGCGGTAAACCCGGCACATCATCCTCAAATACATCAGAGAACTCTCTCACAACATCAATATCATCAATATTCAACTTCACAGTTCTATCCATGTCCACAATCGAAGCCAAAAACCCATCACAACCTCCAAACAACAACTTCTTAGCCTTAAGACACGAAATAAAAGGAAGGATCAGCGAAGTACCTGCACTGGCGAACAAACCTTCCCTATTGCCATCATCTGCAAATTTCACCGTCTTAGCAATGCAATCAATCACTGCACGATAGGTTGATAGCCAATCCATGCCAAGTATAATATCAAACGCAACCATCAGAATAACAATCAAGTCGGCATAAACAACTCGCACATCAATTTGAATAGAGCACGCATACACAATAGATGTTGGGCACAACACATCCCCAGAAGGCAAAACAACATTAAACTTGAGGGGAATAACAGAAGGAACTATACTCAAAGATCTCAAAAAATAGTTCAGACATAAAAGAATGAGTAGCACCTGTATCAATCAATGTCGTAGCTACTCTGCCTGAAATTAAAATAGTGCTAGAGATCACAGAAGAATCATGATTTATACCTTCCTTTGTCATGGTAAAGATGCGACCATGCACCTTCTCTTTACTCGAGCCTCTTGGACAATCCTTGGCTATATGGCCTGCAGTGCCACAACGGTAACAAGTATGAGTACCAAATTTGCACTCTCCCCGATGATGTCTACTGCACTTGGGACACAATGGCTTCTCAGGATCAGATGGAACTGTCGGTGGTTTAGGACTCGGCTCCAACTTGCCTTTCCCTTTAAAATGGTCCTTTCCTCTTTGGCTCAAACCTTGACCTCTTTGAGCAACAAACTGCTGTCTCGCCTGTCTCTCTCTGGCAATGTCTTTCTCATCTTGCTCGGCCAACAAAGCCTTAGACACAATCTCTTTGAATGTCACCGCCTTCGACATATTGATGTCCCTTCTGATTTCTGCTCGAAGGCCTCTAATGAAATGAGCACCCTTGTCTTTGTCATTGGAGGCAATATACGGAGCAAACAGACAGCCCTCTTCAAACTTCAGAATATACTCATCAACATTCATACCTCCTTGACGAAGCTCTAAAAACTCAGTCACCTTCCGAGCTCGAAGTGCATCTGGGAAATACTTGTCATAGAAAAGATCAGTGAACTCTTGCCACTTCAATGCTGGAACATCAACACTTACCTTGGTAGCATTCCACCAAATGCGTGCAGCTTTGACTAACATGAACACTGCACAACTGATTCTGTCCTTATCTTCATAGTTGAGATGATCGAAAATCGCCTCAAGAGCTTTGACCCACTCTACAGCCACCAATGGATCAGTGCTTCCTGCAAATTCCGGCGGATCCATTCTCTTGAAAGCAGTAAAGATCCCATCGGTCCCAACTGCCTGAGCCACTTGGCCTCTCCCTTGACCTCTACCTTGGCCTGTTCCTTGCAAACGTAACAACTGTTGGATCTGCTCACTATGGACCTTAGCTTGCTCTTTCAGTAGCTTGCCGAACTCATCGACAACTCTAGAGGAAGAACTATCCTCACCCTCTGAAGCCTTTCTCTTAGGAGGCATACTCCTACAATGTGCTCACATAATACATATCAACCAATAACAATAATTAGATGTAGAAGAAGACATACCCGGACTGTTGAAAGTAGACGAAGTCATATGCATTGGTCCGAAGAACGGTGCTCTGATACCACTAAATGTAACCCTCTGACCCGATTTCATAAAATAACAGCGGAATTTAAAATTTTTCTTGAAGGAAAGAAGGTTTAAAATACATTTCCATATAGTCAAAAGTATACACATGATCAATCAAATGATACAACAAAAAAACAAAATATCATTTTTATGATCATGTCCAAAATGCTATCAAAATAATCTTTCCTTCCTCCATCTCTATATGCATATGACTCCGGCCTCAATCAACGTCCCGGCTCGTCGCTCTTATCTGCATCACATGAAATAACTGAAATGAGTATAAAACTCAGCAAGTGGAACTCTTACATAGCAATGTACATATCACACTCTGAAAACATGGCTTTGAAAACATTAAATACCATCAACTCTGAAACATGAATATCATAGAATGAATAACAATAACGATGGTATTTCTCTTTTCTCTGTTGGATTGATATCTATATAGTAACTCTGTCTCTGTACCTATATCCCATCGATATACATCGATAACTCTGAGGGATATAAGCCTATGGTCGTTGATCAACTAATTGCATGCAATCTCTGACTATGTATCTATCAATCCAATAAAACATTTGAATTCTCTCTTTGGCATTAAAACAAACACTTTGAAGACTCTATTTTCTTTTGTATTCCCTTTAACATAATTGAGACATAAGAATGTCTCTAATATACAACAAGGTGTATTAATACATAGCCTGAATCAAATGGAAGGGAATAACACTTTAAAACCATTGAAACACAATACTTATATTATCATGTGAGCACAAGGAAATGAATTCCACTTACAACACTTGGAACCTTGAATCTATACCCTTGGTACACAACCTACAACAATAAACCAAATACTGCACCATTAACATCACCTATAACGTTAAATCCATAAAACCAACACCATCAACAAACCCATGATTTCTCCCAACACCAAAACCAAGAATAAACTATACCACAAGCTTACCTTAGCTCCTTGAACCCATAAGGACCTTGATCACACTTCAATAATCCAACAAGTAGCTTGAATCAAAGAAAGGAAAAGAAAAGAAATGGAACCCTAGCTCTCCCAAGGACTGAAGAATCGAGAATGAGGGGAAAGAATGATAAAAATGAGACCAACTCATCCATTTAAACACTTAAAATCTCGAAACACGCTTCTACTATTCATGCACCGTGGGTGCGCTACATACCTCACCGCGGGTGCGGTGTGCCTTCGGCACCTCAACCAAATTTCTGAAATCGACGACCGCGGGTACGGTACCTATCCCACCGCAGGTGCGGTGTCTCTTCGGCAATTCCACACATTCTGCAATAAAGACCGCGGGTGCGCTGCTCAAATCACCGCGGGTGCGGTCTGGTCTCGGCCAAAACAACTCTATGCAACTGAAATCGAATCGCAACGCTGATACAACACAACTACACATCAACTAATATCAACAATACCACAAAACAATAATAACCAACAATACTATGACCCATAATCACAACTCTTAACATCTAAATCAAACTTAATCTTAACCAAATAATCTATAAACATACGAAATCTTAAACTGTACCGTTTACCAGGCTTGGATATTACATGCATACTTGTACATACATAACTTCATCATTTTGCGTAGAGGCATGTTTCAAAGCAAGTGACCCATAACATAAATCGCCTGATCAGACTAAACCACAGTATTGGGCTGACAGCGAAGATCCACTGCCACATACATGAGATCCCCGTTCATGCTTTAACGGGTGGATTGGTCCCCGTTCATGCTTTAACGCTTTCCAATCCTGATCTAAACCCGTTCATGATTTAACGGGGTGGATTGGTCCCTGGTCATGCTTTACTGGTTTCCAATCCCATACATAATTTAGTCACAAGACATTTAGCATACCTCAAAAACTTAAAAGTATTTTCTTTGCACGTCGAACATACTTACTTGGCGTTGAGGGATTCGTTGGATCTCGTTCGGGGCCACTGCTGCACATACTAACAAGATTTCAAGCACTTAATTTCCATACTTAGACATAATAATCCTGCTCACCACCCAAAATGACAATTTTCTTATGACGTTCTAAATCGCTCGGGACTTGACCTCATTTAATCATTGTGCTAAGCCATGACATCTACCTCTGAAACAAATCCTAAAATGATGTGTGAACATTTCCCGAAACATAGAAGACATGAGCCTAAAATAGTGTTTTAAAAAGTATGGGCGAGCGCCTAGGCGCTGGATAATGCTGCGCTGCGGTACTGGGCACTAGGCACTAGCGCCGCGGCACTAGCAATGCCGCAGGCCTAGCGTTGCGGCCCCAGGCTTGCATAGAACGAGCGCTACGGCGCTCCATGGCGAGCGTTGCGGCGCTAATCCTGCGTACAACCAACCCAAAATAACACATTTTGATGCAATTTTAAAAGTCAAGCACAAACGACTCGAAACGATGCAACGAGACTCAACTTAGGACGCTATGACAAGGATTCAACTCAAAAATATGTCCCCAAAACAACGACGCACAACAACTACGCAACATAACCCATAAACATGAATTTTGACACCAAAATACTTCCGATGACTTCTAATGCAACCAAGTGCTTATCGACCTGAGACGAAGCACCAACCATCAACCCCACATCATACTCACAATATTTAAATGCAGCAGCAATCACCCAATGTTCCCAACGAAGCCTGCAACAAATAAACTTCAAGAATACATCAATAACATAATTTTTAGAAAACGCAGTTTTAGCAGTCCCACGGAAACGATCATAACTCAATCAATTTTTATCCAAATATTTTGAATTTTATATCAAATCGAAGGTATCAAAAAGTTCTACATTTTTTATGTTGAAAGTTTTCTCAAAATCATAACCATCAAATCGCAGGTTTTGAAAAGACAATAAAAACGTGATTTGTGATCCAAAAACCGTTTCAAATTGATCCAAACATCATTGCTCAAACTTCTACACATCACACATGTATTTTTAAGCATAAATAACAACACAACGCATAATATGACGAGATCGATGCATAAACGAAAGAATATACGTGCCTATAAATCTTTAACGTTACCGAAACGACGACACCGAAACGGAGATGGCGCGAGGATTGATTCGGAACAATTAGTGGCTCGTTTTCCTTGAAGAAAAGTAACGAAATTTTGCTGGAAATATTCAAAGGAGGGGCGGCTGCTGTTCTTACTTTGGAACCCTAGGTTTCTTCTCTCAAAAATGAAAAATGAAGAATGAAATGAAAGAGAGTGTGTGTTATACGTGTGTGTGCGTGTGTTATGATAGTCATTAGGGGAATTAAATTTTTTAATCACTCAATTAAAAATGACACTAAATGCTAATTAAAATTTTAAATTCCCACTACTAGGCAAACTATCCTAATTTAAAATAAAAAACACACAAGTACTAATTCCTTAAAAGTTTAAAATCATAAATCACCTACTAATTAAATTAGACTTTAAAAGTGCTAAAAACTTAATAAATTATTTAAAATGCCCCAAACTCAACTTAAAATAAATTACCACATTTTAAAATTTCCAAAAATTATCGCCGGTCTCTTTTCCTCGATCCCGCATCGAATGATCGCCTGAAACATGAAACTCGAAAAACATTTTAACATGCATCACATAAATATTAAAATAATGCAATTTAAATAAATAATGCATCATTAAATAACTTTTTAATTTATATAAATGCTTTAACCATTAAATAAATGCATGAAATTTACGTGCACTGATTTTGGGCTCTACAATTCCTCCCCCACTTATATAAATTTCGTACTCGAAATTAAATCTTACCAAACAACTTCGTGTAGCGAATTCTCATATCTGCCTCGGACTCCCAAGTGGCCTCCTCAATTGATTGATTCAGCCACTCGACTTTGAATAGCTTAGTCGTCTTGTTCCAAAGTCTACGCTCCTGTCTGTCTAGGATTTGGATTGGTCTTTCCTCATATGACAGGTCTGGAGCCAACTTTAACGGCTCATAGCTCAACACATGCGACAAATTAGCTAGGTACTTCCTCAGCATTGAGACGTGGAACACATTGTGTACCACGACCAAATTCGACGGAAGGGCAACACGATAAGCTAGAGTCCCAACTCTGTCCAGAATCTCAAAAGGTCCAATGAACCTCGGACTCAGCTTACCTCTATTCTCAAATCTCATGACACCCTTCATAGGTGCTATCTTTACAAAAACGTGATCACCTACGACAAACTCGAGATCTCTCCTCTTTTTGTCAACATAGCTCTTTTGACGACTCTAGGAGGTCTTCATTCTGTCTCGAATCTTGACCACCACATCTGCAGTCTGCTGAACAATCTCTGGACCAAGTTCTGCTCTTTCACCGACTTCATCCCAATGAATCGGTGATCTGCACTTCTTTCCGTACAAAGCCTCGTAGGGAGCCATACCTATAGAAGATTTGAAGCGCTTGTTGTAGGTGAACTCCACTAGAGGTAGCTTAGATTCCCAAGTCCCATGGAAATCTATTATACAAGCTCGCAATAGATCCTCCAAGATCTGAATCACTCGATCAAACTTGCCATCTGTCTGCGGTTGAAAAGCGGTACTGAATAGCAACTTCGTCCCCATGGCTGCATGTAGGCTCTTCCAGAAAGACGATGTGAATCTTGGGTCCCTGTCGGACACGATGGAAATTGGGATCCCATGCAATTGAATGATCTCCCTGATATAAAGCTCCGCATACTGCATCATAGAGAAAGTCGTCTTCACTGGCAAGAAATGCGCTTACTTAGTAAGTTGATCCACTATGACCCAAATGACATTAAACCCTCTGACTGACATTGGTAAACCAACGACATTCTGATACGCAACGACGGACCTGGCCACCAATACAGAACCTGCAAATCCTTATACATCTTGGTACCTCCTGGATGAATAGAATACGGAGATGCATGTGCCTCTAACAAGATATCTTCTCTGATCGAATCAACACTAGGCACCCATTTTGCGTAGAGATATGTTTCAAAGCAAGTGACCCATAACATAATGTGCCTGATCAGACTAAACCACAGTACAGGGCTGGCAGGGATCATCACAGCCTTTCGACCGATAGTACACTCCCACATACATAAGATCCCCGATCATGCTTTATCGGGTGGATTGGTCCCTGGTCATGCTTTACCGCTTCCTAATCCTGATCAAAACCCGGTCATCTTTTACCTGGGTAGAGAGGTCCTCGGACACGTTTTCCAGCTTCCAAATCCGTAACATAATTGGTCACAAGACAATTCGCATACCTCAAAAACATATAACATTTTCTCTTTTTTTTTTTGCACGTCAAACATACTTATATAGCGTTGAGGGCTTCGTTGGATCCCGCTTGGGCGACTGATGCACATACTAACACATTTTTCCAGAAAACCTGGCGCTCGAGCAGTAATCTCTTACCGCTTGAGAGCGCTTGTCCAGAAGCCCTGGCACTCAAGCGGTAATATCTTACCACTGGAGCGCGCCCAGCTAAACTGTTCCAAACAAATCCTGCAACTCAAAATCCTTATGAGCACAAGTAGAATACATTTTGACACAGTTTGAGCAGTCACACGAGAATAATCATAACTCCCTCGTCTCTTGTTCGAAAATTACAAATTTGCTGTCAAATCGAAGATATCAAAAGTACTACGTTTTGTATGTTGAACGTTTTTCCAGAAAACCAATTGAAAATTTTTAAGATTCGAAATGACTGAGGGTGATGGGTTTTGTGACATAGAAATTTCACAGCTTGAGCGATTTTACGATAAAAATAATATCTCTCTCATTTCTTATTAGAAAATTACGAATTTGCTATCAAATTGAAGATATGAAAAAGTACCACATTTTGTATGTTGAAAGTTTTTCCATAAAACCGATCAAAAATCCGCAGGATTCGACATTGCAGCATATTTGATTTTTTGAGATCTAAAAGTTGTTCCAAAAGCTTTCCAAACGTCATCGCTCAAACTTTGCATAATATATATGGATTTTTACACACAATATACATCAAAATATTTACTATGACAAAATTGATGCAGAAAAATGAAAGAGTATACATGCCTTTGCGTTAAAACGCACGAAGATAACGAATACCGACGCGGTGGATTACGGGGAATGATCGGGAGACGTTTGCTGCACATTTTCTTTCTAGAAAATGAACTTGGATCTTCAAAAATTTGCAAGGAATGGTGGCTGCTGAAAGAAGGCTCAAGAACCCTAGCTTCTACATGTTTTTAGTGTGTGTGTTTGCCGATGGGTGTGTGTGCGCTGATTAGGGGGTTATTTAGGGACTAAAACAATACCTATTTAAATAATTAGCGATAAAATTATACTAATCTAATTATTTAATCCCACTCAAAAATTTAATAAAATAAAAAGTACCAAATTTTCAAGAATAAAATCTCCAAATTCAAATTAGTATTTTTGAAAAAGCTTAAAATCTTAAAATCACTTAATAAATTAAATTAGGCTCTAAAATGTTTAAAATTTCATAAATCATTTAAAATACAAATTTTCTTGACTTGAAATAAAATACCACACTATTCATAAATCGCCTAAATCGTAACCGGTCTCTTTTCCCGATCCCGCATCGAATATTCGTGTGAAACATAAAACTCAAGAAAACGTTTTAATGTGCATCAACTAAACATGTAATAATTTAAAATAATGCAAATCATAAATCATGCATCGTTAAAATCAATTTAAAATTAAATAAATAATTTAACAATTTAATAAATTCATGGTTTACGTGTACTGATTTTGGGCTCTACAAGTTTAAGTGTCCATAGATGAAGGTTTAAAGCTGGACAGTAGGGTGAAGCACGTTGAACGAAAATTGGGATTTTGGTGGACTAGGTTCCTTCTTTGAGTCTTTGGGAAGCACGACACTTAGCTGCTTTTAGGGTGCGTTCAGGGATCTTATTAGGGTCTAGTCATGGTCCTAGATGGTTCAAGGGAAGGCTGGCATGAAGTCTAGGGAGGAACTGCGCAAAAAGAGATGCGTGCTTGGCTTTTGTGACGGGTTAAGGGGCTGGGCGTGTTTAGGCTGGTAGGGTCGGTCCAGTGGCTTGCTATGGGCACGGTCAGGGTCCTGGGAGTGTGTTCTAGGGTCTGATCATGGTAGACAAGGGCTAGGGTCGAAGCTTGCATGGTTAGGGTGGCTAGGGTTCGAAAATAAGAGCTAGGGTTTGGTGCAGAAATTTTCAATGGGTATCCTAGGTTGATCAAAGGTCTTGATTGGCTTGATTTGGGTTGACTATGGTTTAGTTATGTGTTATTAAGTTTTGGTTCAATTTTTGTAAGTTTTGGCTAAGTTTCGAATTAATATGAGTCAAAACCGAGACGTATATCTAAGTTTAAAAACGAATATAGGAAATTACCGAAAAGCTAAATTTCAAGCCTAAAGAATAATTAAGGGAGTGTTTTAAGGGAACATGTTAAGTTTGGTATGATTTGAGATGTCGTTTCAAGGTCTATGGATAATTATGGAGAATTATGCGTCTAGGGGTAAAACGATTATTTTACGCCCTAAAATGGTTAGACGTCCTGGCAGTGCGCTGAATGCTGTAAATTATGTTAATATGTTTATTTTAAATATTTATGAAATTATATGATAAAACGTTAATGCTAAAAGACATGTTGCATGCTTGGTTTAAAAGAAAAATGATTTAAATATGCTTGAATTTATATAAGTGACGGAAATATGAAACGTTGAAGGAGGTGAAGTGATTGTGACTAATACGATGATACGATGATTATGATGATACGATTATATGTAAGGCCAAAGCTTAGTTGACGGGTGAGAGTGTCGCTGATGCCCCCGTCGTCTTGTACTGTTGTTACACGTAGATGGATCCGTCGACCTTCAGCTGATACGAAAGTCACAGTTAACGACCCAAATTCAATTAAAAAAAACGTATACGTATATGATGTAAAGGAAAATGTATATATATGATGAAAACGAAAATGTATATGATGAAAGGAAAAATGTTTAAGCTATGCATGTTCATGAAAAGCAATTTTAAGAAAAAGTATTTTCACTGTTGCATGTGGATGTATATGTATTACTTGTTATCGTGATTAAGGTTTGCTGAGTCAATAGACTCACTAGGTGTGATCGATGCAGGTGAGCATGAGTTTGATGTTAATGGAGGCCTTGATGGTTGATCTGGCTGGATTGAAGGTGAACGCAACCCGATGACCAGCGCTAGTTTTCCGAAATTAAATTAAGTTTATGATTTACGTTACTTTAAAAAAATTTATGATTTATGAATGCTTTTGAGAGGTTTTTGATAGGATGTTAGAGTTAAGTTTATTTTTGAAATATTGTTAGTTTAGATTGGTTGACGTTTTACGACTTTATGCTTTGAATTAATTTCTTTTGAATTTTCAAATAATTGTTGGTTGGTTTATTTTAAACGGTGCAAAATTTCATATTTTAAATGCTTCTTGTTTCGGCCGAATGAATTAGAAAGGAAAATTTTTTTTAGTACATTTTAAGAAAAACGAGTAGTGGACGTTTCACTTGGTATCAGAGCAATGTTCCTGCAAAGGGTTTTGCCACCGCTAGTTCCGAAAATTTCAGTCCTCAAGTCTGTAAGTTTAATTTATTTACATTATTTTTATGATGATACTTGTATGTTTACATGGTTTATATGTTTATGTTACATGTTTATAGCTTTTTGAGGTAAAATTCTATATATGCTTAAAGTTGCTCACAAAGGGATTAGTATATGTTGCATGTTTATAAACTTAGATTTAAATGCATGTTGTTTATGTTTAGAATTTAGAAAACGTTCAGATATAATGCCTCCTAGACGCGCACCTAGTACGGATAGGCAAGTTGAAACTAATGGGGATCGTCAAGGGAATGCACCCCACCTCCTAATGGGGATGCTGTAATTCTTTGAGCAGCAATTTCACCAGGCTCCGAGGCCACATCACGACGTTTTTTATCAGTTCCGGAGGCTAGGTCCGAAGGAATTTTCTGGCACCAACGACCCGTTTGTCGCTGCGGGTTTGATTCGATCACTTGAGGTGCACTTTTGTTATCTGAATATGAGATACGCTGATCGAGTTAGGTGTGCTACTTATATGATTCCAGATGATGCTTCTCTTTGGTGGGAAGGAGCTGAACATGGTGTCAATCTTACTATACTCACTTGGGAGCAATTCAAGAAAATTTTCTATGAGAAGTATTTTACTGCCGAGGTTCGAGGACGTCTGAAGAGGGAATTTATGACTCTCCGCCAGGGAGACAAGACTGTGGCTAAGTTTGTTAGGAGATTTGATAGGGGTTGTGACTTTGTACCCCTTATCGCTAAGGATGCTGCAAAGAAAAGTAGGCACTTTCTGGATAACTTACGATCTACTATACGCCTTGATGTGATGTTGATGCGACCGACGGATTATGCGGCTGCCACTGCCTGTGCATTTCAAGCTGAGCAAGCCTTGAGGAACATTGATTTCGGGATGCAGCGCAAGAGACAGGAACACCAGCAGAGTTCTCAGCCGAATAAGAAGCTATTTGTGGGACCTCCTGGAGTTCAAGGTTAGCAAAAGCCCCAAGGGCAAGTGAAGAAGCCGAGGCAACCAAAGCCACCACAACCTGGAGCACCAAAACCTGTAGAGAGGCCACTGTGCAAAGATTGCAATTGCTTTCATTTTGGCAATTGCATGTGGGTGACATACAAGTGCTTCATATGCAAAGAAGAAGGACATAAAGCTATCGATTGCCCGAATAAGAAAGGACATACTGTGGGTAGAGCTTATGCGATGCACACTGAGGAGGAGCCAGACACGACCCTAATCACCGGTAACCTAGTTATTTAATATTTTTATACTGCTTTTATTGCATGAAATTGTAAGGGGGTTATGAGAATTGATTTGGGATTAAGAAGAACCTAGAAGAAAGTAGGTTGCATGCTCTACCATAGTTGAAATTAAGAGATGACAATAGAAACCATAGAAATTGAGTATTTAATACAAGCCTAAACATGTAAAGGAGATAATTAAATCCAAATAAATGCTTTAAGGCTTAAAATTGAGAAAAATAAAGAATTTGAGGCATGTATGGATATTTTGGATGACCTAGGGGACAAATTGCAAATTCCGAAAACCTAAGGGTCTTAATTGTACATAACCAAAATTTCAAGGGCCAATCCAAAATTTTTGAAGAGTCAAAGGACCGAAATTGAGATGAACCAAAAATTATAGGATGAATAGGGAATTTTCGAAAATTTAAGGACTACAGTGCAAACTTTAAAAGTTTAGGGGCTGTTTTGCAAATCTTAGATAATTAGGGGCTGCTTTCGCAATTTGGAAATCCTAAGGGTTCAAACAATAAATTCCAAAATTTTAGGGCCTAATTAGATGGAATTCGAAATCTATGGGGCTAAATTGAAAAATTCGAAACTTTTAGGGATGAAAAAGTAATTTTCAAAAATTTAAGGGGGGAAATGCAGTTTTTTGGAGAAACATTAGGGGCCAAGCAGGTGATTTTCGAAAAATTTTGGGGTAATAGTGATACAAATTCTTTAAGTTTTAACACGAATAGATTTGACGAAGAATTCGTCATAGTAAGGATATTCATTTTAGGTGTAACTACCTACACATTACTGGATTCGGGAGCTGCACACTCATTCATATCAAAGACATTCATCAAGCGACTAAATATTATACCCGAGGATATGGGATCGGGCTTCAAATTTTCTATTCCTTCCTGGGATCAAATGGTCACTTCGAGCATTGTGAAGAATCTGGAGCTCGTTTGCAAAAAGATGTGGTTCGGACAGATCTCATCGTACTTCCGATGCATGAATTCGATATTATACTTGGCATGGATTGGCTATCATTGAATGGAGCTTCAATATGTTTTTGGCAGAGGTCAGTATCTATTCGACCGCCTAGTGGGAAGTCTTTTATCTTTGAGGCATCATGGAACAAGCAAATGCCGCACATAATCTCTTGTTTGTGTACGAGAAGACTTATGAGACGAGGATGCCAAGATTTTCTATCATGTGTTGCTTCAGCACATGTTCTTGACAGTCATAAGCTAGATGGTGTTGAGGTCCTCAAGGACTTTCCTAGCGTCTTTCCTGAGTATGTTTCTGGCATTCCACCAGATTGTGAGGTGGAAATTTCTATTGAGTTGATGTCAGGCACTGTACCAATTTCTAAAGCTCCCTATCATCTAGACCCGCCGAGATGAAAGAATTAAAAGATCAAATTCAAGAATTGCTGAACAAGGGTTTTATTCGTCCTAGTTGTTCTCCGTGGGGCACATCGGTATTATTTGTGAAGAAAAAAGATAGAAGTATGTGACCCTACATTGACTATCGAGAGCTGAATAGAGTCACTATCAAGAATAAGTATCACTTGCATAGAATTGAAGACTTATTTGATCAATTACAAGGAGCATCGATATTCTCAAAATAACACGGTTTTATACCCACTGATGGGGGCCAGACAGAACAAGGTTTTATACCCACCGATGGGGGCCAGACATAACTACAATTATCGTTCCATATACAAATCGATTTGTAACAGTATATCACATAATTCACCTTATCGAACAGAACTTTTCAGAATTTTTTTGAACGAACACAGCAGTCAAAGAATATCGAAAACCAGAAAAACATAGCTGTAAGGTCCAAAATTAAGACGACGTAATCCAACTGCATGCGAATTTAGGAAATAATGAAAAATAAGTAAATGACTGATTTTAATTTCCATTTAATTATGTGACATACTTGTTTATATGCTTAATGAGATTATTGTCATCATGCATAAAACTGTATTTTTAAGAATTATTCAAGTGACAATCGAGGAACGGGGACCGAAGGCTGAAAAACAAAAAATATTTTTATTAAATAATTGTTTTAAATTATTTAAAATATGAGTGTTGCTTTTTATTATTTTTGGAAATATAGGGTTTTGGGGTGATTTTATACGCCGGGACATAAATTTTATCGGTGTTGGTTTTTCAACTAAAATACGAACTTTTTGGCAACCCGGCTAATAAATTCACATGTTTAATAAAAGAAAAGAAAAACTTTGTTAATATTTTAATTATGTCCTCATTAGACTAATGGGCCCAATTAGATGGTTTATTAGGCCTAATAAACCTTGAAGGCCATTAACTAATATTTAAAGTATTAAAAAACCACAAAAAACCCTATTCTTCTAGCATAAACCATCGGCCACCCTCTTTAAAAAATCTGAAAAATTTCTCTCCCAAACCACACAAACCCCAAGGCACACACTCACAATTTTACAAAGAATTTTCGAAGGGTTCAAGTGGAAACAAGCCAAGATTCTTGCCCGTTCTTCGACGTCAACGGTTATTCGTGCGTATATAACGCAAAGGCACGCCTTAATATTCCATTTCTCATCCATTATATCATATAATTGTTTTAAATATTGGATGCATGAAGATCATAAAGTAATTCTCTGAAATTTTCGGTTTTCTGCACTCTTGTATGTTAAACTCATGATTTGAATTCCATAAACTGGCATATGCATGAATAAGGGACTGCCATGATGAAGGCCATGATTAGGTAGGTTGTGCACATGTTTTAGAGTCACCCATGTACACCCTAAACACCACAAATAGGAGGAGGCAAACCACGAAAGCTACAACAGAGAGTTACTGTCATGGGGGTAAAGGGTTGAGCGTTTGGTACTCCACGGCTGGGCGAAGGTTGGCTTATGTCTGGGGGCTAGCCAGGGTCGTGGGAGAGTCTAGGGGAGAGTCCTAGCCATGCTAGGATTCGAATTAAGGGCTGGGGAAGAGTCCCAGCTATGCTAGGACTCTACCCGAGAAAGCGCGCAGCATGCGCAGGAAGCTGAGGCTTCCATGGGCTTGGGGGCTCGGCCTGGGGTTCAAGGGTCAGGTCAAGGCGATGCACTAGAGTCCTAGGAAGGTGGGTGAGTGACTGGTTCAAGGTCTGGGCTCACGGGTAGGGGCCTGGACGCACAAGAAGAGTCCTAGCTATAAGAGGAGTTCTCGGCCGGTTTAGAGGGTGACTTGGGGTGGCTTGTTTTTGGATATTGGGTTGGTTTCTTGGTAAACTTAGGGTCCAGTAGGCTAATTTATGATGTTGGGCAAGTTTTGGACTAACATGGTTTGGGGGTAACTCGTGAAAATCGGAAGTTGGCTCGGGGTTGAAATTTGTGTGTCAATTAGGGTTTTTAAATTAAAGAAAATTGGAAAACGGCTCACGGGGGTCGAGTCATGGTCCATAAGGGCTAAAATAACATAAAAAGACTAAATTTAGAATTTAGGAATTTTATATTAGAGTTTGGGATTTTTCGGGATTAAAACACCGTTAAAACAATTAATTAATGATAAATGAAAAAAGTCTAATATTTAAGCTAAATAAAATTATGGAAAAATTAATTTAGGCTTAAATAATTATTTGAGACATGTTAGAGTCATGAAATGAAGGAAAAAGTAAAAATCAAAAAATGTCGAGTCCAGGGGTAAAACGGTCTTTTTACACCTGAAGATTTGTAAGCGTCATGGCAGTGCCCTAAATGATATTTTCATGATATTATGACAGATTTTAAATGTTTATGAAATGTTCATGATTAAGTTATGATTTTTAAATGTCTATTTGATTTTTATGATTTAAGGAAGACATTTAAAATACATGTTGCATGCTTGGTTTCAAAAATGAAAAATGTTATGGTATTCATGATTTTTATAAAGGGATGTGAATGAAAAATGTTGAAGGAGGTGAAGTGATTGTGACTAATTCGTTAATAAATGGCGATGTCGTGAGGGTGATGGTCCCAGTGGGAGCCCGACGATCGTGTTTCCATTATTGCGAATATGAGGTTATGAGGTTTGAGGAAGAATGAGAATATCGTGAGGGGAGAAGGCCCCAGAGGGAGCTCATTTATGGGAGAAGGCCCTAGAGAGAGCCCCGACGATCGTATTTCTATTCGATCATGTTAGGCCAAGGCTCAGTTGACCGGTGAGAGCGTCGCTGATGTCCCCGCCGCCCAGTACTGTGGTTATATGTAGATGGATCCATCGATCATGTCATGTCATGTCATGTTAGGAAAGTCACAATTAACGATCTGAATTCAACAAAGAAAAAGGAAATGGAAAAGGGAAAAATGTTCATGATCATGTTGAAGGTTTTATGTCATGTCATGTTGAGAAAAAGGAAAAAGTTAAAGTTATGTTTGCATGTCATGAAAAGTTATTTGACGTAAAAGTATTTTCACTGTTGCATGTGGTTTTATACGTATTATTTGTTATAAAGATTATGGTGTGTTGAGTCTTTAGACTCACTAGGTGTGATGGATGCAGGTGAGTTTGAGGGAGGTCTTGACGGATGATTTGACTGGACTGAAGGCGCACACAACCCGAGGACCAGCGCTTCTATTAATCTGCGTTATGACTTTTGACTCATGATTTATGATTAAAGATTTTTAAGACTATTTATTTATGTTTGAGAGATTTTTGAGAGGTTTAGTATGGGCTTTACTTTTAAAACGATTGCTTTTTAGGCTTGGTAAAACATTTGACGACTTCGTTTTATGACTATTTCACTTGATTTTTAAAATGCTAGTTGGTTGATGTTTTATTTTTAAAAGGGTAAAATATTTTATTAAAATATTTTCATGGAGTTTAAGTGAGTGGTCGGAAAAAAAAATTTTTCTAGTACTTTTAAAGCAATTAAAAAGGGCCAGACGTTTCAGTTGGTATCAGAGCAAAGGTCTTGTAAAGGGTTGTGCCACCATCAGCACCGGAAAGATCAGTCGGCAAGCCTCAAATTGTAAGTATACATGCTTTATATGATTATATGACGTTACCTGCATTATGTCATGAATAAGGTGTTTACGTTGCATGTTTATTAGCTTTTTTGGTATTATTGCTTCTCATGCTTAAAATGTAAATTAAGTTAGGATATGTCACATGATTAGAGAACTTAGATTTAAATGCATGTTGATTACGTTAGAATTTGGAAAAACATTCAGATACAATGCCTTCTAGACGCGCCCCCGTTAATGGAAACCAAGCAGAGAACAGTGTGAATCATCAAGGAAACGTTCCACCACCACCACCACGGGATGCTGCTACACGTGCACTTGAAGGGATGGCTCGTCTTTTCGAGCAGCAGGTACAGCAGCAGCAGTTACAGCAGCAACAGTTACAACAGCAGTTACAGCAGCAGCAGCAGCAGCAGCAGGCGACTAGGCCACAGCAGGATGTTTATGAGCAGTTCCGGAGGCTAGGGCCAAAGGAATTTTCTGGCACTACCGATCCTTTTGCTGCAGAGGTGATTCGTTCACTTGAGGTACATTTTCGCTATCTTGATATGGGAGATGCGGACCGGGTGAGGTGTACTACTTATCTACTTAGGGATGACGCTTCTTTATGGTGGGAAGGAGCCGAGCATGGTGTTGACCTTACTACACTCATTTGGGCACAGTTCAAGACAAAGTTCTATGAGAAATATTTCACTCCGGATGCTAGGAGCCGAATAAAGAGGAAATTTATGGCTCTTCGCCAGGGAGATGCCACTGTTGCGGAATTTGTGAAGAAGTTTGATAGGGGTTGCCATTTTGTGCCCCTTATTGCCAGGGATGCTGAAGAAAAGCTTAGACATTTCATGGATGGCCTACGACCTACCATTCGGGATAAGGTTATGATGATGTGTCCGGAGAATTATGCTATGGCAGTTACTTATGCACACCAGGCTGAGCAGTCCTTGAAGGACATTGATTTTGAGATTCAGCGCAAGAGGCAGCACTATCAGAATAACAATCAACCCAACAAGAAGCCGAATACTGGTCCTCCTAGACCTCAAGCGCCCCAAAAGCCCCAAGGTCAAGTCAAGAAGCCAGAGCCACCAAAGCCACAAAATCCTGGAGCACCAAAGCCTGCTGAGAGGCAACTATGCAAACAGTGCAACCGCCCACGTCCTGGCAAGTGTGAATGGGGATCATTTGAATGCTTCTACTGCAAGGAGGATGGACACAAAGCCAACGACTTCCCAAAGAGGAAAGCAGCCACTACGGCCCGAGCTTATGTTATGAATGCCGAGGAAGCTGAGGAAGAGGCAGACACTACGCTTATCACAGGAGGATTATCATTCAAGGTGTAGCAACCTACGCACTTTTAGACTCGGGAGCTACACATTCATTCGTATCAGAAACCTTCATCAAAAGACTGAATATTACTACTCAAGATATGGGTCTGGGTTTCAAAGTTTCTATTCCATCCGGTGAACAAATGCTCACGTCTAAAATTATCAAGAATCTGGAGCTTCGTTTATTCAATGATGTTGTTCGGGCAGATCTTATTGTGCTTTCTATACCCGAATTTNGAGCTTCGTTTATTCAATGATGTTGTTCGGGCAGATCTTATTGTGCTTCCTATACCCGAATTTGATATTATATTGGGGATGGATCGGCTATCAGTAAATGGAGCTTCGATTGATTTCCGTCAGCGATCGGTATCTATTAGGCCACCTAGTGGTAATCTTTTGTCTTCGAGGCGGCGAGAAACAAGCAAATGCCGCACATTATCTCTTGTCTATGTGCGAGAAAGCTAATTAAGCATGGATGCCAAGCTTATCTAGCATGTGTCACAACTACACATGCATCTACCAGTCAGAAGTTAGAAGATGTTGATATTGTGAGGGATTTTCCTAGCGTATTTCTCGAGGACTTTTCTGGTATTCCACCTGACCGTGAAGTGGAATTCTCTATTGATCTATTGCCGGGCACCGTTCCTATATCTAAAGCGCCTTATCTTCTAGCACCCGCTGAAATGAAAGAATTGAAAGATCAAATCCAAGAGTTACTAGACAAGAGTTTCATTCGCCCTAGCTATTCTCCATGGGGCGCACCGGTATTATTTGTGAAGAAGAAAGATGGTAGTATGCGTCTTTGCATCGATTATCGATAGCTTAATAGGGTCACCATCAAGAACAAGTATCCACTGCCAAGAATTGAAGATTTATTTGATCAGTTGAAAGGAGCATCGATATTTTCTAAGATTGATCTTCGATCTGGGTACCATCAGTTGAAAGTCAAAGAGTCTGATGTTCACAAGACATCATTCTGTACCAGATATGGGCACTACGAGTTTATGGTCATGCCATTCGATCTGACTAACGCACCAGCGATCTTCATGGATCTCATGAATTGCGTATTTCAGCCGTATCTGAATCGGTTTATTATTGTCTTCATTGTTGATATATTGATTTATTCGAAGAACAAAGAGGAGCATAGCGTCATTTGAGGACAGCACTGCAAGTACTACAAGACTGGAAGCTATATGCAAAATTCAGCAAGTGCGAGTTTTGGCTCGATAGAGTGGCATTCTTAGGCCACATCATTTCTCGTAATGGCGTTGAAGTTGATCCAAGCAAAGTCGAAACAGTGAAAGAGTGGCCAGTACCGAAGAGTGTTACCGAGATTCGCAGTTTCTTGGGATTAGCTGGCTATTATCGCAAGTTTATTCAGGGACTCTCTTCTATTGCAGTACCCTTGACATCCTTGACCAAAAAGAATGCAATGTTTATATGGGGATCAGAGTGCCAAGACAGTTTTGACAAGTTGACGCAAGCCTTGATTTCAGCACCAGTCTTAGCTATGCCATCGGGGCAAGGGGATTATGTTCTTTATACCGAAGCATCTAAACTTGGATTGGGCGCAGCTCTGATGCAAAATGACCGAATTATATCCTATGCATCGAGATAGTTGAAGATTCACGCGAAAAACTACCCCACTCATGATCTTGAGCTTGCAGCAGTAGTCTTTGCACTAAAGATTTGGAGACACTAACATTACGGGGAGAAGTGCAAGATATTCACCGATCATAAAAGTTTGAAATACTTCTTCACCCAAAAAGAGCTGAATATGAGACAGCGCAGATGGCTTGAGCTAGTAAAAGATTATGATTGTGACATTAGCTACCATCCCGAGAAAAGCTAACGTAGTGGCAGACGCACTGAGTAGAAAAGCAGCAGTTATCACTCATTTATCACTCCAAGGACCGTTGCAGTCTGAGATACAACGGTTTGAGCTTACAGTTTATGCTAGGGGCAAGGCCCCTAATCTTGCCACATTATCAGTACAACCGACTTTGAGAGACAGAATTTGTGATGGGCAGTCTACTGATGAGCAGTTGCAAAAGTGGAGAGCTAGAGATGAAGCCAAGGGCCGGAATTTATATTCAGTATTGGAAGGTTTGGTCCGTTATCGAGACCGACTATGGGTTCCTAGTGACGATTCCTTGAGAAATCTTATTATGAAGGAAGCCCATGACACACCATATTCCATTCATCCGGGTAGCACGAAAATGTACAAAGATCTGCAGTTGTTATCTTGGTGGCCAGGCATGAAGAGGGACATTCTGAGATATGTATCCGAGTGTTTGACTTGTTAGCAAGTCAAAGCAGAGCATTAAAGACCAGCGTGAAAATTGAAGCCACTCCCTATTCCCGAGTGGAAATGGGAGAACATCACTATGGACTTTGTAGTGGGATTGCCAAAGACACTTAAGGGATTCAACGCTATATGGGTGATAGTTGATCGTCTCACTAAATCAGCGCATTTTCTACCTATCAAGACGTCTTTCACCATGATTCAGTACGCCGACTTGTATATCCGAGAGATAGTTCGCATGCATGGGATTCCTGTATCCATGGTTTCTGACGGAGATCCGAGATTCACGTCATCTTTCTGGAAAAGCCTACATGCAGCGATGGGGACCAAGTTATTATTCAGCACAGCATTTCATCCTCAAACCGATGGACAGTCAGAAAGAGTTATACAGATTTTGGAATATCTACTGCGAGCATGTGTTATTGATTTCCAAGGCAGTTGGGAACCAAAATTACCTCTAGTGGAGTTCACCTACAATAATAACTCTCAATCATCAATCGGGATGGCTCCTTTTGAGGCAGTTTATGGAAGAAAATGTAGATCTCCTATACATTGGGACGAAGTTGGGGAAAGAAGAGAAATTGGTCCGGACGTGATTGAAGAGACTACCGAGCTTATAGTCAAAATCCGCGATAGAATGAAAACTGCGCAAAGCCGACAAAAGAGTTATGCGGACAAAAGACGAAGAGACTTAGAGTTTGCAGTGGGCGACCATGTATTTGTGAAAATAGCACCTATGAAGGGTGTTATGCGTTTTGGCAAGAAAGGCAAACTTAGTCCAAGATTTATAGGTCCGTTTGAGATTTTGGAAAGGATAGGGACACTAGCTTATAGAGTGGCATTGCCACCATCACTTTCTGGAGTTCATAATGTATGCCATATTTCGATGCTGCGGAAGTACATGTCGAATCCATCACATGTGCTTAATTATGAACCTCTCCAATTAACTCCAAACATGACATATGAGGAAAGACCTGTCCAGATCTTAGCAAGGCAAGAAAGAAGATTGCGAAACAAAGTCATTACAATGGTCAAGGTCAAGTGGATGAATCACTCGGAAGAAGAAGCTACTTGGGAAACCAAGAGGGACTTGAAGAGTCGCTATCCAGATCTATTCGATAAGTTCTAATTTCGAGGGCGAAATTTTACTTAAGGGGGGGAGGAATTGTAAGGTCCAAAATTAAGACGACGTAATCCAACTGCATGCGAATCTAGGAAATAATGAAAAATAAGTAAATGACTTATTTTAATTGCCATTTAATTATTTGACATACTTGTTTATATGCTAAATAAGATTATTGTCATCATGCATAAAACTGTATTTTAAAGGATTATTCAAGTGACGATCGAAGAACGGGGACCGAAGGCTGAAAAACGAAAAATGTTTTTATTAAATAATTGTTTTTAATTATTTAAAATATGAGTGTTGCTTTTTATTATTTTTGGAAATAAAGGGTTTTGAGGTGATTTTATACGCCGGGACATAAATTTTATCGGTGTTGGTTTTTCAACTAAAATTTGAACTTTTTTGGCAACCCGGCTAATAAATTCACATGTTTAATAAAAGAAAAAAAACTTTGTTAATATTTTAATTATGTCCTCATTAGACTAATGGGGTCAATTAGATGGCTTATTAGGCCTAATAAACCTGGAAGGCTATTAACTAATATTTAAAGTATTAAAAAACCACAAAAAACCCTATTCTTCTAGCATAAACCATTGGCCACCCTCTTTAAAAAATCTGAAAAATTTCTCTCCCAAACCACACAAACCCCACGGCACACACTCACAATTTTACAAAGAATTTTAGAAGGGTTCAAGTGGAAACAAGCCAAGGTTCTTGCCCGTTCTTCGACGTCAACGGTTATTCGTGCGTATATAACGCAAAGGCACGCCTTAATATTCCTTTTCTCATCCATCATATCATATAATTGTTTTAAATATTGGATGCATGAAGATCATAAAGTAATTCTCTGAAATTTTCGGTTTTCTGCACTCTTGTATGTTAAACTCATGATTTGAATTCCATAAACTGGCATATGCATGAATAAGGGACTGCCATGATGTAGGCCATGATCAGGGAGGTTGTGCACATGTTTTAGAGTCACCCATGTACGCCCTAAACACCACAAACAGGAGGAGGCAAACCACGAAAGCTACAACCGAGAGTAATTGTCATGGGGGTCAAGGGTTGAGCGTTTGGTACTCCACGGCTGGCCGAAGGTTGGCTTATGTCTGGGGGCTACCCAGGGTCATGGGGGAGTCTAGGGGAGAGTCCTAGCCATGTTAGGATTCGAGTTAAGGGCTGGGGAAGAGTCCTAGCTATGCTAGGACTCTACCCGAGAAAGCGCGCGGCATGCGCAGCAAGCTGATGCTTCCAGGGGCTTGGGGGCTCGGACTGGGGTTCAAGGGTCGTGTCAAGGAGATGCACTAGAGTCCTAGGAAGGTGGGTGAGTGACTGGTTCAAGGTCTGGGCTCACGGGTAGGGGCCTGGACGCACAAGAAGAGTCCTAGCTATAAGAGGAGTTCTCGGCCGGTTTAGAGGGTGACTTGGGGTGCCCGTTTTTGGGTATTCGGTTGGTTTCTTGGTAAACTTAGGATCCAGTAGGCTAATTTATGATGTTGGGCAAGTTTTGGACCAACATGGTTTTGGGGTAACTCGTGAAAATCGGAAGTTGGCTCGGGGTTGAAATTTATGTGTCAATTAGGGTTTTTAAATTAAATAAAATTGGAAAACGGCTCACGGGGGTCGAGTCATGGTCCATAAGGGCTAAAATAATATAAAAAAACTAAATTTAGAATTTAGGAATTTTATATTAGAGTTTGAGATTTTTCGAGATTAAAACACCGTTAAAACAATTAATAAATGATAAATGAAAAAAGTCTAATATTAAAGATAAATAAAATTATGGGAAAATTAATTTATGCTTAAATAATTATTTGGGACATGTTAGAGTCATGAAATCAAGGAAAAAGTCAAAATCAAAAAATGTCGAGTCCAGGAGTAAAACGGTCTTTTTACACCTCAAAATTTGTAAGCGTCATGGCAGTGCCCTAAATGCTATTTTCATGATAGTTTATGAAATTTTCATGATTAAATTATGATTTTTAAATGTCTATTTGATTTTATTCATTTAAGGAAGACATTTAAAATACATGTTGCATGCTTGGTTTCAAAAATGAAACATGTTATGGTATTCATGATTTTTATAAAGTGATGTGAATGAAAAATGTTGAAGGAGGTGAAGTGATTGTGACTAATTCGTTAACAATGGCGATGTCGTGAGGGTGATGGTCCCAGTGGGAGCCCGACGATCGTGTTTCCATTATTGCGAATATGAGGTTATGAGGTTTGAGGAAGAATTGGAATATCGTGAGGAGAGAAGGCCCCAGAGAGAGCCCATTTATGGAAGAAGGCCCCAGAGGGAGCCCCGACGATCGTATTTCTATTCGATCATGTTAGGCCAAGGCTCAGTTGACCGGTGAGAGCGTCGCTGATGTCCCCGCCGCCCAGTACTGTGGTTATATGTAGATGGATCCATCGATCATGTCATGTCATGTCAGGAAAGTCACAATTAACGATCTGAATTCAACAAAGAAAAAGGAAATGGAAAAGGAAAAAATGTTCATGAACATGTTAAAGGTTTTATGTCATGTCATGTTGAGAAAAAGGAAAAAGTTAAAGTTATGTTTGCATGTCATGAAAAGTTATTTTACGTAAAAGTATTTTCACTGTTGCATGTGATTTTATACGTAATATTTATTATAAAGATTATGGTGTGTTGAGTCTTTAGACTCACTAGGTGTGATGGATGCAGGTGAGTTTGAGGGAGGTCTTGACGAATGATCTGACTGGACTGAAGGCGCACACAACCCGAGGACCAGCGCTTCTATTAAAGATTTTTAAGACTATTTATTTATGTTTGAGAGATTTTTGAGAGGTTTAGTATGGGATTTACTTTTCAAACTATTGCTTTTTAGGCTTGGTAAAACATTTGACGACTTCGTTTTATGACTATTTCACTTGATTTTCAAAATGCTAGTTGGTTGATGTTTTATTTTTAAAAAGGTAAAATATTTTATTAAAATATTTTCATGGAGTTTAAGTTAGTGGTCGGAAAAAAAAAATTTTCTAGTACTTTTAAAGCAATTAAAAAGGACACGACGTTTCAATAGCATCGATCAAAATTTTAAAAGAAAAGACAATATTTTTCGAAAGAAATGGACACACACACATGCATGTCATGATATATTTATTAAAGTTTCAAATTATAAACAAATATATAACAAAAACCCACTTACCAAAATGCGAAGGTGTACTTCGAGTTACTCAAACTTGGACGTACGAAGCTTGCTGAATTCGGACCAGGTGGTGACCGAAATTTGGACAGAGTCTTCCTACAGTGTTGACAGTGAATTACGGTACAGAACTTCGGCACGAATCTTTTTTTTTTATTCCTTGCTAGAGGCAGCCGAGGCTTTCTTTTGAAGTGAGGGACCAAAATTTTGAGAGATGTTTTCAAGATTTTTTGAAGTGTATCTTGAGTGAGGATTATGTGCTATTTATAGAAGAAAAATGAGGCTTTTCCCATCCCCTTGGTCGTTCCCCTTGTTTCCCAAGCAAGAATTAATTGTGTTCAGGGGTATCTCAAGCACCAAGGGTCATCTAGATTTTTTAAAGGGTCATTTCTTGCATAATTAATTTGTCCAATCCCTTAGCTCTTCCTTTAGCTCTCTTTTTGGTCCTTTTAGGACAAGCATGGTTGAGCTTCATTGAGCTAAAAGATTGAGTCTTTGATCTGGGGGTTTACCTCTCCAATGACGGCTCTTCGATTGATGCGGTTTCTTATAGCATAGCTTCCCGTTGAGCTAATCTCCGAGCTTTGGAGCTACTTTCTCGAGCCAGATTAGCTGAAAATTTAAGTTCATATTTGAGTTTTATAGTTAGGATTAAAGTTTTCAGCTTAGTTTCGAGTTCTAAATTCTTACATGATTTGCTTCGGAAATTCTGGGTGTTCACATCCCACCCTCCTTATTGAAAGTTTCGTCCTTGAAACTTGGATCAGCTCGATCTTTTGAATAGATGAGGATATTGTGTGCGGATCTTCTCTTCTAGTTCCCAGGTTGCTTCCCGTTCAGTATAATTTGACCATTGTACTTTGACATATGGATTGTCCGGTGTCTCAGCACATGATCTTTTGTGTCCACTATTCGAATAGGAACTTCTTCATATTTCATCTCCTCGTTCAGGTGTATTTCGATCATCAGCGGTGCAACTTTGAGAATGTGACTTGGGTCTTGGACGTATTTCCTCAGCTGTGATATGTGTAACACGTTGTGAATTCTGGACATATCGGGTGGCAAAGCCAGTCGGTAGGCTAGAGTTCCCACTTTTTCCAGTATCCCGAACGGTCCTACGTACCTTGGATTTAACTTTCAAGATTTATTGAACCGAACCACTCCCTTCATAGGAGAGATTTTAGCATACACCTTTTCACCGATCTTGAATTCCAACGGTCTTCTCTTTAAATCTGCCCAATACTTTTGTCTATCCTGAGATGTTTTGAGTCTTTCTTTGATTATGGCGACCTTGTCGATGGTTATTTGAACAAGCTCAGGTCCAGTGATAGCTTTTTCTCCGACTTCATCCCAGCACAGAGGTGATCTACACTTTCTCCCATAAAATGCTTCATACGGAGCCATTTCAATACTGCTTTGATAACTGTTATTATAAGCAAATTCTATCAAAGGTAACTGCTCGCTCCAATTTCCATGGTTTGAATTGTCCTTTCAGTTTGGCCATCAGTCTGAGGATGATCGGCCGTACTGAGAGTTACTTTGGTTCCCATGGCTTCTTGGAAACTTTTCCAAAATCGTGATACGAATCTTAGATCTCTGTCAGATAATATGCTTGTCGAGACTCCGTGTAATCTCACTATATTTTCCATGTACAGGGTGGCTAATTTTTCCAAGTTGTAATTCATTCGCACCGGTAAGAAATGTGTAGATTTGGTCAACATGTCCACGACTACCCAAATTCCATCATGACCTTGTCTTGACTTTGGTAGCCCTACTACAAAATCCATAGAGATATGTTCCCACTTCCACTTGGGTATCTCAAATGGTTGCATAACTCCTCCAAGCCGTTGATGTTCCGCTTTGACCTACTGACATATTAAGCACTTGAAAACAAAGACAGCTACTTCTTTCTTCATTCCATTCCACCAGTAATTATTTTTCAGATCTCGGTACATCTTGGTGCTTCAAGGGTATATTGAAAATTTTGTTTTATGTGCTTCGACCATTATTTCTTCTCGAATCCCATTGACGTCTGTCACACACAACCGTCTTTTCATTCATAGAACACCATTTTCATTAGTCTGGAATTCTTGGACTTTTCTTTCTTGAATTTGTTCCTTAATTTTTGTGATAGAAGGATCTTGGCTTTGTTTTAATTTAATTGTTTCTCTAAGACATGGTTGCACTGATAGAGAAGATAAGCTCACTTTCCCTATGTTCCTTCGGCTCAAAGCATCTGCCACTTTATTTGTCTTACCCGGATGGTAATTGATTGATAGATCATAATCTTTTAGAAGTTCAATGCACCTACTTGGCCTCATGTTTAGTTCTTTTTGAGTGAATATGTATTTGGGACTCTGGTGATCAGTAAATACTTCGTATTTTACCCCATAAAGGTAATGTCTCCAGATCTTTAGCGCAAATACGATTGCCGTTAACTCAAGACCATGAGTTGGATAATTTTGCTCGTAAGGTTTTAATTGCCGTGATGCATACGCAATTACTCAACCTTCTTGCATAAGCACACAACCTAACCGTCCCTTCGAAGCGTCACTGTATATTGTGAAGTTCTTGCCATCCTCGGGAAGAACTAGTACGGGTGTAGATGTTAGTTTCGTCTTCAGGGTTTCAAAACTTTTCTCACATGCTTCATTCCAAATGAATTTCGAATTTTTCTGTGTAAGTTTGGTGAGAGGAATGTCTATCAAAGAAAATCCTTCAACAAATTTTCAATAGTAGCCAGCCAAACCCAGAAAACTCCTTACCTCAGTTACTGTTTTTGGTTGTGGCTAGTCCTTGATTGCCTCTACTTTTTTAGGGTCTACTGACACCATAATTCAGAGATTATATGGCCTAAGAACGCCACAATTTTTAGCCAAAATTCACACTTCTTGAATTTGGCATAGAGTTCCTTTTCTCGTAGTGTCTGCAAAGTGAAACGCAGATGTTCTCGATGATCTTCCTCACTTGGTGAATATACAAGGATGTCATCTATGAATACTACCACAAATTTGTCAAGGTATGGTTTGAATACTAGGTTCATAAGGTCCATGAATGCTGTAGGAGCATTTGTTAGACAAAAAGGCATTACCATGAATTCGTAGTGTCCATATCTTGTCCTAAAAGATGTTTTAGGGATATCTTCTGCTTTGAATTTCAGCTGATGGTTACCTGATCTTAGATCTAATTTTAAGAAAACCTTGGCCCCTTTTAGCTGATAAAAAAGATCATCTATTCTTGGGAACGGATACTTATTCTTTATTTTAATCTTGTTTAACTCTCTATAATCAATGCATATCCTCATGCTTCCATTCTTTTTCTTTACAAACAGAACCGGGGCTCCCCACATGGATGCACTGGGTCGAATTTGTTTCTTGTCCAATAATTCCTGAAGTTGCTCTTTTAATTCCTTTGATTCATCTGGAGCCATTCGGTATGATGCCTTTGAAATTGGTGCAGCACCAGGGACCAAATTGATTTCAAATTCCACTTCTCTATCGGGTATCGCACCTGGTAAGTCCTCAGGAAAAACATTCGGAAATTCTTGGACGATTGGAATATCTTCCAACTTTGGGTCATCTTCTTCTTTGACCTCATTGATCATTGGTAGATAAATTTTTTTGCCTCCTTTTATGGCCTTCCAGGCTAGTGAGGCAGATAGAATAGATTTTCGTTCTTTGGATTTGTCGTGATATATGATTTCCTCTTTAGTTAGAGTCTGAAGTTTAACATTTTTCTTTTGGCAGTCTACTATGGCCTGGTGTTTAGCTAACCAATCCATTCCAAGAATGATGTCAAACTCAATAATATTGAGTTGAATCAATGCTGCCTCAAAAATCTGTTTACTGATACAAATTTTACAGTTTCGATACACCTTGTGGGCTTCAATTGTTTTACTTGCAAGTGTTGCCACTCTTAACGGTTGACTAAGAATTTCATGCTCAAGTTTTAGCGTCTTAGCAAATCTTCTAGAAACAAACGAGTGCGTAACACCACAATCAAACAAAGTATATGCAAGTATTTTATTGAGTAAAACAGTACCTACCACCACCTCGTTGGTGTTATCAGTTTCTTCCTGGGTTATTGCATACACCCGAGCATTAGTCTTGTTTTCATTTTGTTTGCTGGGTCCAGTCCCTTTTTCTTTGTTGTCAGGACAATCTTTAATCCGATGACCTACCTTTCCACATCTGAAACAAACGCCCGTTTTCCTGTAACATTCCCCAATGTGATTTTGTCGACAAGTAGCGCACCACTTCCTTTCCTTATTGCCAGTATTGCTAAATGTTCCTTTTGGGGGACCACTCGAATAGTTTTGCCGTTTGAATTTAGGCCCACTCTGAGCAGACTGACTGATCGAAGGTCTCTCGTTCTTGTTTTCTTCTTCGCGGCGTTTGATATCAGTTTCCGCGCTCATTGCCGCGCCCATTAAATCTGCAAAATTGCTTGGCCTAAATACAGCCAAAGCCGATTGAACTGTTCAGTCTTTTCTTGAAACGGTGCATTTTCAATGTCTCATCTGACATGATAGTTGAAACATAGGTTCTTATATCATTGAAACTTGAAGTGTATTCCATCACCGTCATGTCTGGTGTGGTTTAAAGTTTTCAAACTCGCTCAACTTTTGCAGCCGAAATTCCGCTGGGTAATATTGCTTCAAAAATTCTCTCCTGAAGGTTTTCCATGTGATCTGCTCCACCTCAGCCAAAGATGGTGACACTGTTTCCCACCACTTGCGAGCTCGATCTTCCAGAAATGGTGTCACAACCTCTACTCTAAGTCCCTCAGGTACTTCCAATATATGCAGTTGTGTTTCGACATTCTTAAGCCAGTTATGGCTGACTTCTGGATCCGGATTGCCGTCAAAGGTTGGGACACTGTTCTTCCGAAGATATTCGTAATGGTACATGATTCTTCGTGGTTCTGGTTCTGGTTCTGGTTCTGGTGGCGGTTGGATGGCATTGGCAATAGGGTTCACAATTCCTTGCAATGTGGCGGCTACTATGGTAGCAATTGCCATCATGTCTTCTCGGTTGAGATTCACCCTCGGTGGTGATGGTGGATTTTTGTTTTCGTTTTTATTGTCTCTGCAAGGATTACGGTTGTTCCTTGGTGGTCTCCCTGCCATTTCTTATAAGCATAAAGGTTTCTTAAGTTGTTTGTATAACTTTGATAAAGTAAAAGACAACAAATTAGATATTTCATTAATAATTCAAAAGTCACAAGATTGTTACATATCGATAAGAAATAGTTAAATTAATTTCTATGCAATAACTTCTTAGTCTAGGAGTTTATCCTTTTCATCTAATACTTCTCCATCGTCCATGTCTCCAATAGCTTCTTCTCCTTCCAGATTCTCCTCAGGGTTTATTTCCATCACATCCTAGAGATCTTCTAAATTGATCATATCGTTCTGTAACTGATCAATGTGGTTTTGCAACAGTGTGTTGTGGTCATCGAGGTTATTAACTTGGTTCTGAAGCTCTTGTATTGTCGATTGGTTTGCTGCCTCATTGAGTTCATGCTCTTCTATCCTTACTTGGAGTCGATAAATAGCCTTGTTAAGCTTGTTTTCTCGATCTCTTGCTGCCAAAAATCTTCCTTGAATTTCCTCCAACTCTCCTTTTGAGCTATCGTGTTGACGTTCAGATTCTAGGTGATAAGCAGCATAGCGTCTAACGTCATCGTGCAGTCTTTTCTCTTCTTCTCTAGCCTGATGAAGGTCCCGTATCATGCATACGTTATTCCCGTCTAACTGATAGTTATTCCTCTCGAGTTTGTCATTTTTATCTTTCAATGTTTTAATTTCTGCTTCTTTTTCCTGGAGCTGTTTTTGGAGTTCGGTTATAACGCTTTAAGGATCCATGTTTTTTTCCTATAAAAATACAAAAAAAATAAATTTTATAGATAAAATACTCATCAATTTTTAAATATGCAAGAATAGAATTTTTATTTAAAAATAAGTTATTACATCTCTTGTCTTTTCAAAGCATATTTTATTACAATAATTGTATTGCCTTTCATATCTCCCTCGTACCTATCACTGTCGTTGTCAACCACTTCCATCGGTGATTCTTCTTCTTCTTCCATGTTTTCTACCACCAGATGCAAATAGTTATTCTGATCCTGAAGTCTATCCATGGTGCTGTGGAGCTTGGAGATGTATCGTTCTTGCTTGTTGTTGAACTCTTCTTGACGCTGACAAGCCTGACTAGCACGACCTCTCTCTATCTCTACTCTCTCTAGCAAGTCCCTGTTCAGTGAAGCTAAACGCACGGTGCGAGTTGAATCATTAGGTATTTGAAGAAGTAGGCTCTCAGCCAAGTCCAGATTGTGAGTGAGCCGTTGTACGTCCGTCTCGAGTATGTTCCTAATCTCGCTAAGCTCATGTTTCTCTAGCTTCTCCATAAAAAATTGTGCCTTAAAAGTCGCAATCTCCCTAGCTTGATTATCTATCGTGAGCTGGCGCATACGAAGGGCAGCCTGAGCATGAGTACGTGGAGCAGCCATTTCCTAGGATAAATCGAGGTAAAATATCAAAACAATATAAAGGATAGAACGGCACAAAATTTGAAGGGAAAACAAAGTTGTCGTGGAAATTTCGATACTAAGAATTTGCCGCAGGATTGAAGAGACTGATTTTGAGTTGTTTAAGAAATTTTGAGAAAAGCTGAAAGTTGGTTTCAGATTGGGATGCACTAGGTTTTTACCAAAATTTGACCTATCAAAATCTCAGCGGGATTATGAACCTTGCGGCTCTAATACCACTTAAATGCCATGCCCCGAGACCGAAATGTCGGTGACATCCGGCATTGTTCAACAATTACTTGAAAACAATAAGCCTCGTATTGAAAAGCCAAATAAACCAGTATTTTTCAAAAATAAAATACTGTCTATACAATGACAACAGATTAAAATTTACATCAGAATTTGCGGAAACGAAACAGAATAAAAGAATTAAAATATTGATTCTTGAACTTGTCTCTCGATCACCATCCCCAGAATGCTTCATTTCCTCCTCGTCAATTTGTTCCTCATTCTTATCTGATTAGATATGTAAGGGGTGAGCGTTTTGGAAATAATCAGCAAATGGGGGCCGATCGATTTCCACAAATAAATACATATAGAGATAATTTTAACTCATCCTTTTTAACAACTTTCAAAACTTATTATTTTGACTTATCAGAACCGAATCGAGTTAAACAAAGACTATCAGACGTTTTAGAATAATTCAGAAGCGGATCAAACAAAACATTGTTACTCTTCTCATTTTCTATGGTCAAATTGCCCCCAATATGTTAGTCCTCTAAAAGGTGAGGCCAGAACACGGTTTTATACCCACCGATGGGAGCCAGACAGAACACGATTTTATACCCACCGATGGGGACCAGACAGAACTACAATTATCATTCCATAAACAAATTTATTTGTAACAGTGTATCACAGAATTCAACTTATCGAACATAACATATCAGAATTTTTATGAACGAACACAGCGGAGTCAAAGAATATCGAAAACCAGAAGGACATAGCATCGATCAAAATTTTAAAAGAAAGATTGTATTTTTCGAAAGAAATGGACACACACACATGCATGTCATGATATATATATATATTCAAGTTTAAAATTACAAAAAAATACGTAACAAAAATCCACTTACAAAAATGCGAAGGCGTACTTCGAGTTACTCAAACTTGGACGTACGAAGATTGCTGAATTAGGACCAGGTGGTGACCGAAATTTGGACAGAGTCTTCCTACAGTGTTGACAGTGATTTACAGCACGGAACTGTTGGATCTTGGTTTTCTACTTGCCCAAACGCAGCGGAAGTTTTAAAATTTTTATTTTATTTTGACAATCAAAAAATATTTGATTGGGCGTTCGTATGGTTTTTTGAATCAAACATAGGATGTTAGAAATTTATACCTTTGTGAATTAAATCACTTAGCTCCAACTAATCCGGTATAATCGGATTAGCTCTTGATGAATCCCTACGAACTTTCTTCAAGAGAGTCCTTGTTTGATCCTCCTATAAAGTCCACGACTAGATGGTATGTTCCTCTTCCAAATTGCACTAGAAAATTTGGAAGATTTTTGCGAAGTGATAGAACACACAAAATTTTTTGTTCAAGACCTTTGAGAGTATTTTTATTTGGAAGAGTTGAAAACTCTATCTCAATTCCTCTCCAAAAGTCACGTATATCTTCTGCCAAAAATTTTGGGAATAAAGAAGTCTAAATCTTTCTTTAAATACCATTTACTTAATTAATTTAATTAATTAAGTAAACTAAATATTTGGAGGATTTTGTGCAACTCTCGTGAATCACCATGGAAAATCATGGGTGGAGGCTAGGTTAACTTTTCTTTTATTTTCTTAAAAACAAGAGAATTAACCTAAATTCCATAATTAACATTAATGGGCTTGATTAATTAATTGGACTAGTCCAACTAGTTTAATTAATTAATCAAAGTCTATTAATAACTTTAATTATTTAGTATGTTGGACTTATACTCCTACAATCTCATTAAACATACTCCCACTATATTTAATTTAGTATTTAACAAACTAAACTTTTAAGCTTAATAAATTAAATCTAATATAAATTCAACATTTGAATTTATTATTTAAATTATAAATTCAACTATTTGAATTTTATCACCTCCAAAATTTAATATTTAATAAACCCAATATTTGAGTTTAATAAATTATATTCTCAAATTTTATAAATTCAAATCCTTGAATTTATTCTCTCAAATTTTAATTATCATAAATTCAACTCCTTGAATTTACTATATAATATAAATTCAACTTCTTGAATTTATTCTCTCAACGGGAACAAACAATCCAGTGCTTGTGTGACCCTCAATGGTTCAAGGAAACAACTAGCGGTGAATCCCTGACTACAATGCACTGGCTCCTATATGTTTCGCAACTGTACCCAACCTCGCCACCTGATGACTCTCCTGGAGCCAGTAAACGAGTCAAAGCACAGCCCTAGCATATAGAGTATCAGTGTTGTCCCGGGTCGTAAGGACTAATGGTGTACAATCATAACCACAGACTTATTCTCTCGATGAATGATAACCACATGGAAAGTTCGAGGGAGGGTTGTTTGGTATAATCATCATATGACTACCCATCTGCATGTTTGGACAACTCTATGCCCTTACCAAGAAACGCAGTACACAACATCACAGATGCTAGTCTCGAGCTCAAGAGACCTTTATCCCTGTTTTATGCGGCTGAATCGACTAGGAACGAATTTAGAATATGCAGTGTTTACAAATGAGTTTCAACATCGAATTACAATTCATTTGTATTAAAGCATAATCAAGAACTTTATCTATGATGCTTGCATGTGTATACAGATAAAGTATAACAAAACCATTAAAAAGTAAATTATATTAAAATAAAGATTGTTTGTTACACTTGAGTCAATAAATTCCCCAGCCAACAGTTGGCTTACAGGGCATCTACTCTAACAGGAACTCCGGCACGAATCTTCTTCCTTATTCCTTGCTAGCGGCGGCCGAGGTTTCTTTTGAAGGGATGGGACCGAAATTTTGAGAGATGTTTTGAGGGATTTTTTGAAGTGTATCTTGATTGAGGATTATGTGCTATTTAAAAAAGAAAAATGAGGATTTTCCCATCCCCTTGGCCGATCCCCTTGTTGCCCAAGCAAGAATTAATTGTGGTCAAGGCTATCTCAAGCACCAAGAGTCATCTAGATTTTCTAAAAGTTCATTTCTTGCATAATTAATTTTTCCAATCCCTTAGCTCCTCCTTTAGCTCTCTTTTTGGTCCTTTTAGGATAAGCATGGTTGAGCTTCATTGAGCTAAAAGATTGAGTCCTTGAGCTGAGAGTTTACCTCTCCGATGACTACTCTTCGATTGATGCGGTTTCTTATAGCATAGCTTCCCGTTGAGCTAATCTCCGAGCTTTGGAGCTACTTCTCAAGCCATATTAGCTGAAAATTTAAGTTCATATTTGAGTTTTATAGTTAGGATTAAAGTTTTCAGCTTAGTTTCGAGTTCTAAATTCTTACATGATTTGCTTCGAAAATTCTGGGTGCTTACACCACTGCAGTCCGAGATTCAACGATTCGAGCTTGCAGTGTATGCTAGGGGTGAGGCCCTTAATCTTTCTACCATGACAGTTCGGTTGAATTTGAGGGATAGAATCCAAAAGGGGCAATCTTCTGAAGAGCAATTGCAAAATTGGAGATTGAGAGATGAAGCTAAGGGCCGGAAGCTATATTCTGAGATGGATGGTATAGTTCGATATCGAGATCGACTTTGGGTTCCTAGTGACGATTCTTTGAGGGAAGTCATTATGAAGGAAGATCATGGTATTCCGTATTCCATTCATCCTGGCAGAACGAAGATGTACAAGGATCTTCAATTATTGTATTGGTGGTCAGGCATGAAGCGAGATAACCTACGATTTTATCCGAATGTTTCACATGTCAACAAGTTAAAGCAGAGCATCAGAGGCCAGCAGGAAAACTTAAGCCACTTCCTATTCCCGACTGGAAATGGGAAAATATTACCATTGATTTTTTGTGGGATTGCCGAGAAATATCAAGGGGTTTAATGCTACATGGGTGATAGTTGATGATCTTACGAAGTCAATATATTTTCTACCTATTAAGATAACCTTCACCATGACACATTATGCGGAGCTGTATATTCGAGAGATAGTTCGACTGCATGAGATTCCAGTATCTATTGTTTCTGGCAGAGTTCCGAGGTTCACATCGTCTTTTTGGAAGAGTCTGCAAGCATTGGCTAGAACTCCAATAGATACAAATCAACATCTATCAAAGAATTGAGGTGAGAGTATCTCTCAATTAGAATACTCTCGAGTCTTTGGAAGTCTGATGTACTTAATGAAAGGGGATCGATTAAGGTGCTCGGTTGCGCAACGGAAGTTTAAAATTTGTTTCAACAAGAACATGAAAACGAGCACCCACTAAGTGTGCAGCAAATACGAAACACACAATATGACATTCATAGGGTGTTTTAGAAAATTTTACCTATCAATCTTTTAAGATTGATGATGGCTCCAACTAAGGTATAAACACCTTAGCTCTTGAATGACAAGACTATCTTCAAGCTTTCCTTTGAGCACACCTCGCTCAAATATTAAGCCCACCACTTGCAAGCTAGAACCCCTCTTATTTTGCACTAGAAAAATAAGAGGATTTTTCAAAGTGAAGTGTTTTCTTTCTTCAACAATTGAAGAGGAAAAATGAGAGAAAAATTAAGTAGAGTATTGATATTAGTTTCGGCCAAGGTGAAGTAGTATGAAGGGGAGGATGAGTTGTCTTGGTTGTGGGAAAAGCTAAAACCACTTTTAGCATGCCAAGCCTTGGAGATTGAAAAAGTAATCTCCAACCCTTCACCTCCCATGCATGCAATTTTATTTGGTTTTTAACAATTAAAAACCCATGGACTTAATTTAATTATCTCAAACAAATTTGAGACTAATTAAGCATTACTTGAATTTACTCAAGCCACTAGTTGAATAATTATTTTACTATTGGGCTCTACAAGACCCAATATTATTTAATTAATTCAACACTTGTATTAATTTAATTATTTGGACTCTACTAGGCCCACTAGTGTTTAATTAATTCAACACTTGAATTAATTTAATTTAGTCCATAATAATGTTTATGAAAATCACAATTTTCAAATACATTATTTATTTGGCCAACTTTTAATTTAGGAACATTTACACAAATTAAAAGTTAAATTCCCCTCATAGAAGTTATACTTCTATTTTTCCTTACGCTTATAAACTCTTTTATAAGCCGTTCAACACATTGAACTATTTTACTTCTCAACGGGATCTAGAAAGCTAGTACTTGTGTGGTCCTCAATGATTCATTGATACAACAAGACGTGGGTTCTTATCTCCATGTGATTCGGACTAAACATGTCCTTATATGAGCATAGCTCAATTGCTCCATTCTTAATTATAAACTCCATGATAATAAGAACGTCAGAACTCAAGTCTGAAAGTACCCAACCAATCATGTTAAACGCCTAGCAGCATAGCTTACATGATTCCCTAGGTATCAAATGATAGTGACTGCAAGAACCATTCTATTATGGTTAGCGTACAGGACGGTCCCTTCATCTCATATATCCCGACCGATTCGACAACCATTGGTATATCGAGAGTTGTCAATGAATCGATACTATATGTCATGTCGTAGTTGCATCGATGGTGTAATCTATGAAACCCCTTTCATAATTACCCTCAACAATCTGATCAGAGATATCATACTACATACACATAGGATATCCATACCCGAAGGTAAGCGGTGAATCCACGACTACAATGCATCGACTCCTATATGTGTCGGCAAAACGCCCAACCTTGCCACCTGATGGCCCCATGAGAGTCGGTAAACAAGTCAAATTGCAATGATAGCACATAGAGTCTCAATGTTGTCCCGTGTCATAAGGACTAATGGTGTACAACCATAAACTAGGACGTTTCCACTCGATAAGTGAGAACCACTTGGAAAGTCCTATATGGAAGGTTGTTCAGTGCACTCTACCAGGAGCATCTATCTGCATGCTCGGACATCACAATGTCCCCTACCAATGAAACATGGTACTCACATCGCAGATACTAGTCTCGAACTCGAGCGGCCTATATCCTTCTTAGCGGCGGCTGAATCGACTAGGAACTGTTTAGAATATACAGTATTCCAAATATGAGTTTCATGATACTCATCATATGAGCATCTCATATTCTTTCTACTATTTGTATATTCAAGCACTTTATCTATGCAACTAGCATGTGTATACAGATAAAGAAGTGCCAAAACAATAATTTCAAATATTACTAAAATAAAGACTGTTTATACATAGAGTTTCATTGTGAACACTCGGCCAGCACTTGGCTCGACGTGCACCTACTCTAACAATTAATAAGTTGTACAAGTACATATATAGGTTATGCAGTAAGCAAATTGAGTAGAGTCATGAGTAATTCAGGATTTGAACACTAAAAGACAATTATCATACTGCTAAGGTACATAGGATACACTCGTGACCATGGACTACACTATATCAGATATCTCGTTGTTATTGAAGGATACATTGATGCAAACTGGATATCTGATATGAAAGAATCAAAATCTACAAAAAGATTTGTATTCACTTTAGGAGGTGCAATATTGTTTGAAAATCTTCTAAAAAACTTGTAATAGCCAGATCCACGATGAAATATGAGTTTATAGCTCTTGAAAATGTGCTGAAGAGGTTGAATGAGCTTGTCAATTATTAGAAGATGTACCAGGGTGGGAAAAACTTGTGTCGACTATATGTATACATTGTGATAGCCAATCTACAATTGGAAGAGCACAAAACAATATTTATAATGGTAATTCTAGACATATATGTTGTAGACACAATGTCATTAGACAATTACTCTCAACTGAAGTTATTTATATTATTTGTGTAAGGATAAAAGATAATATAATGGATCCTCTCATCAAAAGATTAAACAAATAGTTAGTCGCGAAATCTTCAAGGGGAACGAAGCTCAAATCTATATAATAAATTGGTGCGAAGAAAAACCTAAAATGCAGCGACTGGAGATTCCAATAACTAGGTTCATTAGACAACCTAATCATACTGATTTGGTGGATTAATGTGGGAGTTTATTTCTAGTCCATTCATAATATGAAACAGTGAATGTTGAGGATAAGAATACATCTTTTAATGATTCTGATGAGCAGCAATAAAGAATCATCTATTTGAAAGAGAAATGAAGCTGTTTCGAATGAATTATTAGGCTCAATTCCAGACCCTTTTTCAGAAGCATGCGTGTGTTCATGACAAAAAAAGGAACATAATCATAAAAATAAAATTGTATCATAGAGATTTATATGTGAAGTATATCTTAATTTACATAAATGACAGAACATTTCAAAGACATCATGTCTATTGGTCAGCTAGTAAAGAAAATATATTTCACAAGGAAATGCTCAAAGGGTATCATCTTTTTATCCTATCCAGGATTCAACAGTAAAATTTTATCATAAAGATTTGTATCAATTTTCATTCATGTAGAGGATTGCTGAAAATTTGACTTAAATTTAAAGTTTGAATGAAAATTATGGCTCAAGAATGTAGGAGTGTCTTTTGGCTCTCCACATTCTTGAGTTAGTTGTGACTCGTGATTGTGTGTGAAAATGTCTTTTGGCTTTTCAAATCTTGAGTTAATTAAAGACTCTTGGCTCTTCATATTTTTGAGTTAATTGTAAGATTAATTGAGTTAATTAATCTTGCATGACTTTTAGGGTGCATTTTGGAGCTTATAAATAGTGTGTCAATTTTTTTCTGAAACACCCTACTCCAATGACATTTAATTTTAAAGACATAACATACGCGGAAAAAGTTACATTTTAAAGGGAAAATTAACAAACTTTTAAACATAACAATTCCCAAACCGATCATCAAAATAATCTCAAAAGCCACCACAAATATGTTTGATTCATTTTTTCAAAATACATGATACCTATGGCTAATAATGATCACTACACCAAAATAAGTGTTCCATGACAGAAGTTTTCCCTTATCTATCCATATGACTTCTTCCGCCTTTGACAATCCATTTCACTCTTTCTTATCACCTGTATCACATAATATTAACTGGAATGAGTTTATAACTCAGTAAGTAGAAAGCAGCAATAACAAATACATATACATATGCTTGGCTTTAATAACATGGCTATGTCAATGAAAACTATATAATACCATCTTCAATGAACAATAGATATCAAGGCAATATTGATGGTATTTCTTGGCATGAATTAAAGAAATGAATTGATAGTCTTGTGACCTGTGACCATGTAATAAGTATCTCTTTGATATAAATATCAAAACTGTGAGAGACACTCTTTTATCATGAAATTGGCCAATAACATGTATATGAATACTATCAATCCTTTACTTTAGTCATAGAAACTTCATTGAGGCAATTTAACAAACATATGGTAGGCACAATGGATTTGAAACGTCTGCTTTATTCATTTTCTTAAAAAGTACTAGAAATTTTTTTTTTAAAAAAACCTCTTCATTATTTCGGCCATTACATTTAAATAAAATACTTTTGCACTATTTTTTAAATAAAACATCCAACTAGTATTTGAAAATCCAAAGGAAATAGTCAAAACATGAGATCGTAAAACATTTTACCAAACCTAAAAAGCAATAAATATGAAAAGTGTAGCCAATACTAAGCAAATCTGGTTCCAGCATGTTTCTAACTAGTGTGCAGCAGGGTGTTGTGCATCCTAGGACTCTTGTATCATGTAAAAACCGTGCCCTTACCCATCCTAATCATGGCAGCCCCTTAGTGTATGGAAACAACAATTTTTGGAATCAAAACCATGCCTTAAAAACTCATGTATGAACAAAAAACGAAAATATTTTAAAAGTGTCACTTGATATTAATGCAATCCATAGTTAAATACATAATATTGTGTGATGATGAGTAAAGGAAAGAATATGGCGTGTCTTTGCGTTTTAAACACACGAATTCTCGTTGACGATTGCGAAGAACGGCGACGACAACCTTGGCTTGAAGCTCCCTTGAGTTTTTCGAACTTTTCCTTGATTAACCTTAGCTTTGTGTCGTGTATATTGTTACAAAGGAGAATTGGTGTGTGAAATTTGCAAAGTGGCGTAGGAATTGTGTGGGGTTTGAGGTGTTTTAATATATTATATACTAATTAAATTCTTAATTAAAGTTAGGCCTATTAAGCATGCAAAATTAGGCCCATTAGTTCTTGATTAGGATTTAATTAAAATATTAAAATAGTTTGTCAAAATAAATTTGTGAATTTATTAGCCGGGTTGCGAAAAATTTTGTATTTTTGTTGAAAAACCAACATCGATAAAATTTACGTCCCGGCGTATAAAATCACTTCAAAACTCCTTATTTTCAAAAATATGAAAAACCATCAACCATATTTTAAACAATTAAAATAATTATTTAATAAAAACATTTTATGTTTTTCAGCCCTCGGTCTCTGTTCCTTGATTGCAACTTGAATATCCTTTAAAAATAAAATTTTATGCATAATGACAATTAAATCCTATTTAACATATAATCATGCATGTCACATAATCAATTTAAGCAATTAAATCAATTAATTACTCATTTTTCATATTCCCTGGATTTGCATGCAGTTGGATTACGTCGTCTTAATTTTGGACCTTACAGGATTACTAGCTCCTTTATCAATGAATTCAATGGTATTCCCTTGATCAATGAATATATAACAATACATATACCAATATATATCAATGGAAGGAGCTATACATCAATAAACATGGCTTTTATATATATATTTATCATGTGAGCAAGAAGGAAAGCCTCTACTTACAACCCAAGAAGCACACGATTGCTACGATGATCTCAAAGGAATTCCTACAACATAATACATACAATCAACCAATAATCATCACCATTAATCATAAGAATCAACCAATCCAACTTATAGCTTCAATTCCTCAAAAACCCACTAAACTAAAGATAGGAGGAATAAAGAATCTACTCTAACTCTTGAATTAAAGTGGAAGATGAAAAGAGAGAAAACTTGAGGGAGAAAGAGCTTGAATCGATAGAGGAGAATAAAGAAGGGTACTTTACCTTGGTGCTGCCTCCTGCGCCCATCAGCGCTGCAGCGCCGTTAGAGGAGAATAAAGAAGGGTACTTTACCTTGGTGCTGCCTCCTGCGCCCATCAGCGCTGCAGCGCCCTTCCGGCGCTGCTCTTGCACAACACCAACAATACAACCCCACCTATATATAATACACTATAACCATAAACTTCCATTACCAATTTCAATGCAATACCAATGCAACAAACCACCCAAATACATGCTCAAATCATCTATATAACCCATCACAACAAACAATAACCAATTATATCAACTTAACAATCAAAATTGTCAATCCAAATCCCACCATTATACCTTTATAACCGTATAACTAACAATAACATACAACAAAAACCATGAATCACATTATTGACAAAAGAATGATAAAAGGTTGAGATATTACATTATCCACTCCTTATAAAAAATTTCGTCCTCGCAATTTGCTTACCGTAAAATAAAACCGGATAAGGTTGCTTCATTTCCTCTTCCGGTTCCCATGTGGCCTCTTCAATCACCTAATTTCTCCACAGAACTTTGATAAGACCAATTTCTTTATTCCTTAACACTTTAGCTTTGCGATCAAGCACTTGAACCGGTACTTCCTCATAGCTCAAGTTAGGTAAAAGGTCCAGTGATTCATACCGAAGAACATGAGATGGATTAGAAAGATATTTATGGAGAATAGAAACATGGAATACATTGTGAACTCGATCCAAGTTCGATGGCAATGCAAGACGATAAGCTCGGTCTCCAATATTATCAAGAATCTCAAACAGACCAATGTATCGAGGACTCATTTTACTGCAGATTTAGAATCAAATGCTTCTAAATGATTTTTGCCATTATCAAGAATAAAACATCTGCAGCCGAATATTTTGAAATAAGAAACTACACTTCTTCTTCCATGCCAGATCTCATAAGGTGTTTTCATATGATTCTTATTAATCATTGATCTGTTCTAAGTATAAAATGCAGTGTTTACTGCCTGTTCCAAAAAACTTTGAGAAATACCAGAATCGGCAAGCATTGTTCCAGTAGCTTCTTTAAGGGTCCGATTCCTTCTCTCAGCTACACCATTTTGTTGAGGGGTTCTAGCTGCTGAGAGCTCATGCTTAATTCTAGTATTTTCTAAAAAAATTGAAAGAATTTGATTGATGAATTCGATCTCTCGATCAGACCTGATTCTATCAATTCCAACTGATTTTTCATTTAGTAATCTTTTGAAAAGTTTGATCAGTTATGCAGCAGTTTGGTATTTGGATTTGAGAAATATAACCCAAGTAAATTTTGAAAAATCATCTACAACCACCAAGGCGTATTTTCATTCTCCCTAAACTCATGACTGTTATAGAACCAAATAGATCCATATGTAACAGTTCTAAGCATCGGAAATAAGATTTACAACCCTTGTTTTTAAATGTAGATCTTACTTGTTTACCAAACTGACATGTTGAACAAATTTTATCTTTGGAAAAATCCATTTTGGGCAAACCAGTTACAACATCATGATTGCTCAGATATGCAATATATTTAAAGTTCAGGTGATTCAGTCTCTTATGCAACAACCAGTTTTTAGATGATTTGGAAGCAATAAAACAAACTGGTGCATAAGGTTGGTCATTCAAACTGACTTTGTAAGTGTTCCCACAACGTTTGCCAGTTAGGATGACCTCATCAGTTGAATCTTTGACTGAACATAAATGTTTGTCAAACTGAACTGAGAATCCATTATCGCATAACTGACTGATTCTAATCAAGTTATACTTCAGATTCTCAACTAATAAAACATCTTTAATGGTGAAGTTACCATGGATAAGCTTACTCTTACCCACAGTTTTACCTTTGGAGTTGTCTCCAAAAGTAATGTTTGGTCCAGTGTACTTGATCGGTTGAGATAGCGAATTTGCATCTCCTGCCATATGTCGCGAACAGCCACTGTCTAGATACCAAGTTGATTCCTTGCTTGTACCTGTTACCTGCAATCACACACAGTATATAATTTTGGTACCCATTCTCATTTGAGTCCTAAACAGAATAGTCCTTTAGGAACCCAGACTTGGACCAGTCTAACTGACTTCCCAGTTGCTGTGTTTCAAATGACCTTTCTCGAATTCTTGGCAATATGTGTGTGGTGTGAGGATGAAACAGTATGATTTGTATCCTTCTTCAACTGACTATTCTTTTGATATCGTTTTTGAACCGGCTTACAGTTGTAGTAATTGTAATAGCCATTCCTTGAGTACTGATTTTTGCGATTGAATCGTTTAGGTGACCAGTTTCTTTCATCAGTTGAACTCTCGGAGCTATATCCAATTCCATACCGTTTGCCTTTGTTCTTACTTTTAGTCAGTTGAACAGCTGGTTTACTTGGTTATAAGAATTCATTAACCATAGTTGATTTTACAAAGGTAATGTACTTTCCTTTGTTTTCATTCAACCTTGGCTGTGTATCACTTGCAGAATTTTCATCATGATTATTAAAACCCAAACCGATTTTATCAACAACAGATTTTTGGGAATTCTGCATTTCAGTCGATGCAACTGAAGACTTGTTCTAAGCTTGAATCAGTTCAGTATGTTTTGAAATTTCAGTTTTTAACTGACATATCAAGGCTTGATTTTCAATCAATTTAGCTTTATGCTGTGCAATCTCTCTTTTTAGACTCAACAGTTTAACTGACTTATCAGTTTCTGTTTTGTTGTCATTGAGATCATTTTGCTCAGTTCTAACCTTGTGAAATGATCGAGCCAGTTTGTGATACTCATTTACCATGTCATGCTATGTGATAATGAGTTCCTCACGAGTGAAATCAGTAGAGCTGAAATCAAATACTTGTTCACTTGCTGACTCCAGTTCTTCCTTGTCAGCCATCAAGCATTTGACTTCTTTTTCCTCATCACTTGATCTGTATGAGGTTTCAGGCTCTGACTCCTCATTGTCAGTTTCTGCCCACTTAGATTTGCTTTCCTCAGCTAAAAGTACCTCATGTTTCTTTTTGAATGTCTTTTTGTCATCCTTGGTCCTTCTTTTGTGCTCATAGGGCTTTTTCCCTCTTTCATCTGAACCTCGGCTGTCTTTCTTTGGTTTGGGATAGTCAGCAATAAAGTGACCAGCTTTGCCACAGTTGTAGCAAGTATACAGTTCTTCTTTAGGATTATTTCTCTGGTATTGCTTCTGGAAGTTTCCTTGATTCTTCCTCATTAACCTTCCAAACTTTTTGACAAACAATGACATCGCATCATTGCTCAGCTGATTGGCAGATTTGTCAACTGTACTTGTAATATCCAAGCTTGGTGATCGGTACGGTTTAAGATTTAATATGTTTATTGACTCCTTGGTTAAGTTTAAGTATAGTTTTGATGTTAAGAGTTGAGATTTATGATTTATGGTATTGTGTTTATAGATGATGCGTAGTTCTATTGTAGCGGCGTTGCGAGTAAATTCATGATAATTCGTATGTTGAGCCAACTGGTATGAGGCTAATTGGATTGGCTAGATAAGACATAGAGGTGTAACTTTCATGTTTTGAGTTTTGTTCAAATCATTGCGGAAGACAAGACAAAAGCGCCCCGAAGTGTGTCGCGTGTATCGTCGTTCCTATAATGACACATGTTGGGAGAATGAGCATAACTTTTTCCTCAGACATTCAAATGACATGAGGCTAATTGGAGATGCAAGCCAAGACATAGAGCTACAACTTTTATGTTTACCACTTTTTCAAATTATGTCGGGAAGAGGCGTTTCGGAGGCGATCTTTGAGGTGGCTGTGCGCAGAGCGGCGCCCGAGCGGTAATTTATGACAGCCCGAGCGCCACCGGTTCGGTAAATTTTGTACCGGACAGTATGGTCCACGCCAGAGCGGTAATTTATGACCGCCCGAGTGCCAGCTCAGTACAAAAGCGTGTTTTGGGTGAATTAAGGCATAAAACTGATTGAAACTCTCATTTTCTTCATTTCCCTTCTCTTCTTTTTCTCTCCTCCAACGTTTCCGAGTAGGGTTCTTCATTTTCTTCTTATCCTTTCTTTCAATCAAGCAATTAATCTTCAATCCGGAGTTAGAACTTCATCTTTTTAGAAAAAGGGGCAAAGGTAAGTGGTTTTTCTTCTTGTTCTTGAGTTATTGAAGATGGTGGAGTTAGGGGATGATAAGTGTGATAGATGTATTGTGATAAATGGTCATTTAATGTTATTATTTGGGTGTTGATGGTTAGTTTTTGGGTTTATTATTGTAGGATCACCATCAAGGTTTAAGAAACCAAGTGCTACAAGTGTTGTAAGTGGAATTTCATTTCTTGTGCTCACATGATAATATATGTATGGTGTTTCAATGGTTTTAATGTGCTATTCCCTTCACTTGATTCATGTTATGTATTATTACACTTTGTTGTATATTATAGAGGCATTTTATGTCTCAACCATGTCAAAGGGAATACAAGAGAAAAGATAGTATTCAAAGTGTTTGATTTAATGTCCAAGAGAGAGTTTAAATGTTTTATTGGATTGATAGATACATAGTCAGAGATTGCATGCAATAAGTTGATCAACGACCATAGGCTTATATCCCTCAGAGTTATCGATTCATATCGATGGGATAGAGGCACAGAGACAGAGATACTATATAGATATCAATCCAACAGAGAAAAGAGAAATACCATCGTTATTATTATTCATTCTATGATATTCATATTTCAGAGTTGATGGTATTAAATGTTTTCAAAGCCACGTTTTACAGAGTATAGTATATGTACATTGCTATGTAAGAGTTCCACTTGCTGAGTTTCATACTCATTTCAGTTATTCATGTGATGCAGATAAGAGTGACGGGCCGGGACGTTGATTGGAGCCGGGGTCATATGCATAAGAGAGGGAATGAAAATGTCTATTTTGCAAGTATTTTGACATGATCACAAAAATGATGTTTTGTATCTTGTTGCCTTATTTGATTGATCATGTATTAACTTTTGTTTATATATTGTAATGTATTTTAAATCCTTCCTCCCTTCAAAGAAAATTTTAAATTTCCGCTGCTATTTTATGAAATCGGGTCAGAGCGTTACAGTACTAGTTGGTTCCAGTGTGACAGCAGTTAAAGCAGTTGTAGCTGCTGGTGTTGAAAGTTCTCCTTCTCTAGTCTACAGCTCAAACTCATAAGGCTTCAGATCAGCATACAATTCATGGAGCTCAACCTTGTTTAGGTCCTTTGACTCCCTCATTGCCATGGTCTTAACATCCCATTCCTTGGGAAGACCTCTGACAACTTTCAATGCTACCTCTTTGTTGGAATACATCTTTCCAAGTGAATTTAACTCATTGATAATGCAACTGACTCTTTCGTCGTATTCATGCATTGATTCTCCAGCTTTCATCTTGATGTTATCAAATTTTTGAACGGCAACTGATAGCTTATTCTCTTTAGTCTGCTCGTTTCCTTCACACAGCTGTATCAGTTTCTCTCATATCTCCTTAGTTGTTTTGCACATTTTGATTTTGCTGAAAGTGACTTTATATAGCGTTTTGTATAAGATATCCTTCGCCACATTATCCAGGTTGGCTTTTCTTTTATCTTCAGCTGTCCATTTTTCTCTAGGCTTTTCTATTCGATGAGGTGCCCCATCAGTTATGGCAATAGCTGTATTGGCTTTCAGTAAAGCTAATACCATTTGGAACACAACAACTTGAAATTCAAGTCTGAGTTTCTAAAGGACTAATCAGTTTTGGACCCAAATAGATGTGGGTACAAAAATTATATATTGTGTGTGATTTCAGGTGACAGGTAGACATGAACAATCAATTTGATATCTGGATAGTGGATGTTCATGATATATGACAGGGGATGCAAAACTGCTATCCCAATTGATAAAAGATAATGGTCCAAATATCAGTTTTGGAGACAACTCCAAAGGTAAAACTGTGGGTAAGGATAAGCTTATCCATGGTAACTTTATTATCCAAGATGTGTTATTATTTGAAAATTTGAAGTATAACTTGATTAGCATCAGTCAGTTATGCCACAACAATTTCTCAGTTCAGTTCGATAGATAGACTTGTTCAGTTAGAAACTCAACTGATGAGGTTATCCTAACTAGCAATCGCTATGGAAACACATATAAAGTCAGTTGGACTGAACAACCTTATGCACCAGTTTGTCTTAAAGCTTCCAATTACTCTAAAAACTGGTTGTGGCATAAGCGGTTGAACCATCTTAAGTTTAAATCTATTGCTTATATGAGTATCCATGATCTTGTAACTAGTTTGCCCAAAATAAATTTTTCACAAGACAAAATTTGTTCAGCATGTCATTTTGGAAAACAAGTAAGATCTTCATTTAAAAACAAAGGTTGTAAATCTTCTTCCCGATGCTTAGAACTGTTACATATGGATCTATTTGTTCCTATACCATTAATGAGTTTAGGGGGAATGAAATGAACTTTAGTGGTTGTTGATGATTTTTCAAGATTTACTTGGGTTATATGTAGAGCCCAAAATCAGTGCATGTAAATTTCATGCATTTATTTAATGGTTAAAGCATTTATTTAAATTTAAAAGTTATTTTAATGATGCATTATTTATTCAAATTGCATTATTTTAAATTAATTATGTTTATGTGATGCACGTTAAGATATTTAACGAGTTTCATTTTCAGACGATTAGGCGATGCGGGATTGAGGAAAGAGGCCGGTGACGATTTTTGCAATTTTAAAACGTGTGACGGATCGTGTGCTCGGCACCTTGAGGGTGCTTCAACACAATAAATCAATGAGCTTCAATAGCTCGTGTTCTAAGAATGTATACATCGATGAATTAGATCAAGTTTGGTATTAACCAAGCAGAAAATACTTGAAATAATCATTCGTTAAGAAAACTGATATGTTTTATATACTGTGCAACTGAATAACTGAATTTACGGGAAAACCAGTTAGAGCTTATATCAGTTCAGTTATAGACAAAACTGAACTGATATCAACTGAACTGATCATATCAGTTAAGAATAAAACACGCAGTTAAACAGTTAAAAGACACAGGATATGTTTATGGATGTTCGGAGACTTCAACTGCTCCTACGTCACCCTTTCTACCTCCACGGGTAGGATACACTAGAAGACTTAGATTTATACAACACCTTGTACAAATCCTAGACAGCTTAGGACTTGCCCACTGCCTAACTGAACTCCTAGTCTAGACTGAAGACATCACCTTCCCGCCAACACTTGTTTATCGTCTGTGTGTCAAAGACTACATACACAAGTTTATTGTCTTTGTGCAAGACTGTAATTTGGGTTGTGGTGTTTGTGTGTGTGTGTGAGAACCGAACAATGAACACTACCAAAAAGTGTTCTCACACACTGAGAGAAATAAGCTTCTAATCTAAGCTGATATAACTTTGAAGTGTTCCCTCTCTTCTTTTCTTGTGTTTTCTCATCTAGCCACAATGTGTATTTTTTTTTGTTACTGAGTTTTCACTGATCTTCTATTTATAGGCGTGAAGCTTGATCGTACAGTGAGACTCAATTATTGTATCCGTTGCATTTTGAATTTGTTCTTTGGAATACATTCCGGAACTTTTGGTTTTAAGCTTCTGATGCAACGTTCATGATTGTACTGTGATAGTACAATTGCTTTTGTACCTTAGCGCAAAGTTGTGATCCATTAAGTAAGCTTGTCGTGATCTGCAACTGATTGCTCCTAACTGAAATTCTGAACTGGTCTTGTTGCGGTGATGTGAAATCAGTTGGTTCTTCAGCTTAACTGATTTCACTGATTCAGTGGTACTGGTCAGCTGGACTCTTTATCAGTTGAAATGATCTTACGATTCATCAGTTTAGCTAGTCAGTTCGTGCGATCAGTTAGAGATTTCATTTAGCATCTCGATCGCTACAGTTTCGACTATTTCAGCTGATGCGCACTTAAGGTAGAATATTAGAAACAAAATAACAAGTTTTTTTTAACATCAAAATTAAGCAAAGATTGCGAACTTAAAAGGTTCCAACAACGTGGTATTTTATTTTTAGTGAGGATTGGAGCATTTTAAAAGATTTATTTAGTTTCACCATTTTAAAAGCCTAATTTAATTATCAGGTGATTTTATGATTTTAAAGTTTTTTGAAGATTTGACACTTGAACACTTTATTTTAAATTAAGAGATTTTATTTAAATTTAAAGAAAGGCTAGTGTTTGATTACCATCTAATTAGTGATTAATTTATAATTAAGCAAATTTATAGTCCCTAATTATCACCTAAACTCACGCACACACACCATGACACACACACACACTTACTCGACCAACACACAACACACACAAACACATTCTTATTTTCAGATTTTCAAATTTTAAAAGAGAGAAACCTAGGGTTCTCGGGAGAATAGCAGCCGCCCCTTTCTTTTAAATTTTCATCAAGTTTTCGTTGAGTTTCCTTCAAAGAAAATCATTCCACGATCGTCCCGGATCAACCTCACATCTTTCCCCGCGTCGGTATCGTCGTTTTGGTATTTTAATTATCAAAACGCATGTATATTCTTTATTTATGCATAGATCTCGTCATATTATGCGTTGTTTTGTTTATTGTGCGTACAAATCCATGTATGATGTGCAAGTTTGAGCGGAAAATTTGTTGGATCAGTTTTGAAACAATTTTTAGATATGGAAATTCGTTTTTCACTGTATTTTTAATTACTGCGATTTTTTGGTCGAAATTTTTCAACACATGAAATGTAGAACTTTTTGATACCATCGATTTAAAATACGATTCGAAATATTTTGATAAAAATTGAGTGAGTTATGATTGTTTTTGTGGGACTGCTCAAACTGCGTTTTCTGAAAATTATGTTATTGATGTATTCTTGAAGTTTATTTGTTGCAGGCTTCGTTGGGAATGTTGGGTGACTGCTGCTGCGTTTAAGTACTGTGAGTATGAAGTTGGGATGAGTTTTAGTGCTTCGATTCGTGTCGATAGGCACTTGGTTGCATTAGAAGTCGTAGGAAGCATTTTGGTGTCAAAAAATTCATGTTTATGGGTTATGTTGCGTAGTTGTTGTGCGTCGTTGTTTTAGGGACATTTGTTTAAGTTGAATCTTTGTCATAGCGTCCTACGATGAGTCTTGTTGCATCGGTTCGAGTCGTTTGTGCGTGATTTTTAAAATTGCATCAAAATGTGTTATTTTGGGTTGGTTATGTGCAAGATTAGCGCCGCCGCGCCTGTTCTGCGCAAGCCTGGCGCCGCGGCGCTGCCCTTGTGGCGCCGCGGTGCTGCCCTTGTGGCGCCGCAGCGCTAGGCCTGTGGCATTGCTAGTGCCTAGCGCGCCGCTGCGCAGCACTATCTAGCGCCTAGGTGCTCGTCTATACTTTTTAAAAACACTATTTTAGGCTCATGTCTTCTATGTTTTGGGAAATGTTCACACATCATCTTAGGATTTGTTTTAGGGGTTGATGTCATGGCTTAGCACAATGATTAAATGAGGTCATGTCCCGAGCGATTTAGAACGTCATAAGAAAATTGTCATTTTGGGTTTTGAGCACGATTATTATGTCTAAGTATGGAAATTAAGTGCTTGAAATCTTGTTAGTATGTGCAGTAGTAACCCCGAGCGAGATCCAACGAATCCCTCAACGCCAAGTAGGTATGTTCGACGTGCAAAGAAAATACTTTTAAGTTTTTGAGGTATGGTAAATGTCTTGTGACCAAATTATGTATGAGATTGGAAAGCGATAAAGCATGACCAGGGACTAATCCACCCCCTTAAATCATGAACGAGTTTAGATAAGGATTGGACAGCGTTAAAGCATGAACGGGGACTAATCCACCCGTTAAAGCATGAACGGGGATCTCATGTTTGTGGCAGTGGATCTTCCCTATCATCCCTGTACTGTGGATTAGTCTGATCACGCGATTTATGTTATGGGTCATTTGCTTTGAAACATGCCTCTACGCAAAAAAAAAATGATGAAGTTATGTATGTACAAGTATGCAAGCATGTTTATGAAAAGTTTTCACGTTATGGCACGTCTATGCTATGTATGTATGTTTAAGTTTAATTTCAAGTTCAAGTTTTACGTATGTACGCTCTATTTTGAAGTTGCATGTGGTTTTATTACGTAATACTCATTACTTCCACTTTATACGTGTTGATTCTTTAGACTCACTAGACTTGATCGATGCAAGTGAGGATGATTTTGAGGAAACTAGGGGTGGTGACCAAGGAGCTGGCTTGGACTGAGCGGGAGGCTAAACCCGAGGACCGCCATGTTTTAAGTTTTATGAAATGATCAAAATACTCTGATTTATTTTACTGGTTACGAGATTTTAATTAGATACTTTTGGGAAACTGTATTTTTAGATCTTTTGTTGCAACCACTTTTGAGACGTACATTTTATTTTATCGAATTTTGAAGGTTCACGAGCTACTTAAGAAAATTTTTAATTTTTCGCAAATTTTGAATAGTTAAAGTACAGTATGTTACAGTTGGTATCAGAGCGGTGTTCTTGTAAAGGGTTACTCTTACTGCCTGTTGCGAGAAGCTCACGAAGTCACACTTCAAGTCTGTAAGTTTTAAAGTTTTGAATTATGTTATGTATTAAGCATTAAGTCATGATTTCAGCATGTCCTTGTTTTAGTTCAAATTTCGTGCATCTTATACTATTAGTATTATGTCCATGCATGTTGGGTTTACGTGTTGGATAAATCGTGAAACAGTATGCCTCCTAGACGTATGGTTAACCGCGAAATAAGGGAGGAGAACCGAGAGGACCGAGAGGAATAGAGGGTCACTCCTCCTCGTCCACCGCCAGATATGCAGGCGTAGATGCTTGCAGGTATGACGCAGTTCTTCACTCAGTTTGCGGGGAACCAGGCTATAGTTGATGCAGGGGCGAGGCCCCGACTAGAGGCAGTGTATGAAAGATTTCAGAGAATGAATCCGAAGTAGTTTGCGGGAACGACGGACCCGATGGTGGCAGAGGGATGGATTAAGTCCATCGAAGTGATTTTGGACTTCATGGAGCTGCAGAATGCAGACCGGATCAAGTGTGCCATATTCCTGCTAGCAGGAGATGCCAGACGGTGGTGGGAGAGTGCGTCCGTATTGGTCAATCTGCAGACTTTGACCTGGAATGGATTCAAAGAGGTATTCTTCTCCAAGTACTTAACTGAGGAAGTACGATCCAGGTTGACCAGGGAATTCATGGCGCTGCGACAAAGAGACAGCAGCGTAGCATAGTTCGTGCGAAAGTTTGAAATGGGGTGTTACTTTGTGCCCTTAATCGCTAATGATGCCCGAGAAAAATTGAGGGAGTTCATGGATGGATTGCGGCCAATCTTGCGCCGAGATGTACGAGTAGCTGGTCCTACTACATATGCAGTTGCCATGTCTAGATCTTTGGCGGCAGAACAGGATCAGAGGGATATCGAGAATGACAAGCAGGGCAAGAGGCCCTATCAGGCACCGCCGCACCAGCAGCATCCGCGACCCCAGCCTAAGAGGCCTTACCAGGGGCCGCCAGGGAAGAAGCCATATCAGGGACCGCCAAAGGGCAAGAGTCCTATGCCACAGCAGAAGGCGCCACAGAGGCCGGGTGAGCACCCGGTGTGCCCGAAGTGCAACTGCCAGCACCCAGGGCATTGTTTATATGGGTCAGGCAAGTGTTTTAAATGTTGAGCTAGTGACCACATGTTGAAAGAGTGCCCACAGTGGAGGCAGCCAACTCAGGGCAGAGTGTTCGCCATGCATGCACAAGAGGCGAACCCAGACACGACATTACTAACCGGCAAACTTATTTAATTAAGCACATTATCATTTTTGCCATGCATGTTTTGAATTTTAATTGGGATTATTAGGATGCTAGTTATATTTTGGTGATTTGGGATAGAAATTTTCTGCTATGCTTGAGGTTAATGTTAGAATTTTGGGATATAAATTTTGTGTGTGCTAACGTCTCTCAGGAAATATTTTCATTAAGAGATTAGCTACTAAGGCCTTCATAGATTCCGGGGCCACTCATTCATTCATCTCGGAGTTGTTCGCCAATCACTTTGATATTAAGACCATCGACCTCGACATGAATTATTCAGTAACAGTCCCATCAGGGGAAGAACTGCCAGCTACTAGCGTGGTCAGAGACATTGATCTTGAACTACAGGGCCACCTAGTGTATGCATATTTGATTGTATTGCCGATGCCGGAATTTCATATTATTTTGGGTATGGACTGGCTGACGAAGAACCGAGTCCTGATTGATTTTCAGAAAAGGTCGATATTGGTTAGACCGTTGGGTATGGAGCATTTTCTTTTTGAACCAGCTAGATGGAGGAGTTTTCCTCGAATGATTTCTTGCATGCAGGCGCGGAGACTCATTTCCAAGCGGTGTCAGGCTTTCTTGGCCAGCATCATTTCAACACCTGACGTGGCCACTCCGTCTTTATCTGATGTGCCAGTAGTCAGAGACTTCCCAGACGTCTTTCTTGATGATGTCACAGGCCTTCCACTAGAGAGACAAGTGGAGTTTGCTATGGACCTTATGCCAGGCACAGCGCCAATCTCTAAGGCACCGTACCGCCTAGCTCAAACCGAGATGTTAGAGCTCAAGCAGCAAATTCAGGAGCTCCTAGACAAGGAATTCATTCGCCCTAGTTTCTCTCAATGGGGCTCACCAGTACTCTTCGTAAAGAAGAAAGATAGGAGCATGAGGCTGTTTATCGATTACCGAGAATTGAACAAGGTAACGATCAAGAATAAATACCCATTTCCAAGGATTGAGGACTTGTTCGATCAGTTGCAGGGAGCTTCAGTGTTCTCTAAGATAGATCTTCGATCGGGGTATCATCAGCTGAAGGTGAATGACGTAGATGTTCACAAGACAGCCTTTAGAACCAGGTATGGGCATTACGAGTTCTTGGTGATGCCGTTTGGAGTGACGAATGCTCTAGCAATTTTCATGGACCTGATGAACCGAGTATTTCAGCCCTACTTAGATCAGTTCGTCATATTGTTCATTGACGACATTTTCATCTACTCTAAGAGCCACGAGGAGCACAATCAGCACTTGAGTACAGTTCTACAGACCTTGCAGAGTCGCAAGTTGTTTGCGAAGTTCAGTAAGTGTGAATTTGGGTTGGAGAAGGTAGCCTTTTTGGGTCACATAGTGTCTAGCAGTGGTATTGAGGTGGATCCAGCAAAGATGACAGCCGTTAAAGAATGGGTTGAGCTGAAGAACGTTTCGGAGATCCGTAGTTTTCTGGGTTTAGCAGGTTACTACCGTAAGTTTATTCAGGGGTTTTCGTCGATAGCAGTGCCGCTCACTTTACTGACTAAGAAGAATGCTAAATTTGTGCGGAGTGGAGAGTGTCAAAAGAGCTTTGATACATTGTAGCAAGCTCTCATTTCAGCGTCAGTGTTAGCCATGCCATCTGCACAAGGCAACTTTGTGCTATATACCGATGCATCTAAGCTCGGGTTAGGCGCAGTATTGATGCAGCATGGTCGGGTCATAGCTTATGCTTCCAGGCAGTTGAAGGTGCACGAGAAGAATTACCTGTCTCACGATTTAGAACTAGCCGCCGTCGTCTTTGCATTGAAGATTTGAAGACACTACCAGTACGACGAGAAATGTCAGATTTTCACCGACCACAAAAGTCTCAAGTATTTTTTCACGTAAAAAGAACTGAATATGAGACAGAGACGGTGGTTAGAGCTGGTAAAAGATTATGACTGCAAAATTAGCTACCATCCGGGAAAGGCTAACGTTGTCGCAGACGCATTGAGCAGAAAAATGGCAGTTGTAGCACAGTTGTCAGTGCAGAGACCTCCTTAGTCTGAGATTCAAAGGTTTGGCCTAGAGGTTTATCGTAAGGGTAGAGCTCCAAGGCTTTCTAATGTGACAGTCCAATCTTTTTTGCTAGACCGTATCAGAGCAGGTCAGTCTTCAGATGAGCAGTTGCAGAAATAGAGACTGAATGATGAAGCCAAGGTCAATGTGCTCTACACAGTGTCAGATTGTATTGTGAGATACATAGATAGAATATGGGTGCCTAATGTTGATTCCATCAGAGAGGATATCCTGTCAGAAGCACATGCATATCCGTATTCCATCCATCCAGGAGGTACCAAAATGTACAAGGACTTGCAGATCTTGTATTGGTGGCTAGGTATGAAGAGAGACATTTGTCGGTTTGTGTCTAAATGTCTCACTTGTCAGCAGGTGAAGGCAGAGTATCAAAGGCCAGCAGAAATCCTTAAGCCACTCCCTATCCCCGAGTGAAAATGGGAGAATGTCACCATGGACTTCGTTGTTGGGTTGCCGAGGTCAGTCAGGGGATCCAATGCTATTTGGGTTATAGTGGATCGACTCACTAAATCAGCGCACTTCTTGCGAGTGAAGAGGACTTTCTCCATGACACAGTATGCGAAGCTCTATATCCAGGAGATAGTCAGATTGCACGGGATCCCAGTTTCGATTGTGTCCGACAGGGACCCGAGATTTACATCGTCCTTTTGGAAGAGTTTGCATGCAGCCATGGGGACGAAGTTGCTATTCACTACAGCTTTTCACCTGCAGACAGATGACCAGTCTGAGTGTGTGATCCAGATATTGGAGGATTTATTGCGAGCCTGTATGATCGATTTCCAGGGGACGTGGGAATCGAAGCTACCTCTAGTGGAGTTCACATACAACAATAGTTTCCAATCATCTATTGGTATGGCTCCCTACGAGGCATTGTATGGAACGAAGTGCAGATCGCCGATTCATTGGGATGAAGTCGGTGAAAGAGCAGAACTTAGTCCAGAGATTGTTCAGCAGACTGCAGATGTGGTGGTCAAGATTCGAGACAGGATGAAGACCGCCCAGAGTCGCCAAAAGAGCTATGCTGACAAGAGGAGGAGAGATCTCGAGTTTGCCGTATGTGATCACGTTTTTGTAAAGATAGCACCTATGAAGGGCGTTATGAGATTTGGGAAGAGAGGCAAGATGAGTCCGAGATTCATTGGACCGTTTGAGAACCTTGACAGAGTTGGAACACTAGCTTATCGTGTTGCCCTTCCGCCGAATCTGACCGGGGTACATAATGTGTTCCATGTCTCGATGCTGAGAAAGTATCTAGCTAATCCTTTACATACTCTGAGTTATGAACCGTTACATTTGGCTCCAGACCTGTCATATGAGGAAAGACCTGTCCAAATCCTAGACAGGCAGGAGCGTAGACTTCGAAACAAGACGACTAAGCTAGTCAAACTCCAGTGTCTGAATCAATCAATGGAGGAGGCCACTTGGGAGACCGAAGCAGACATGAGGAACCGTTACCCGGAGTTGTTTGGTAAGATTTAATTTCGAGGACGAAATTTATATAAGTGGGGGAGGAACTGTAGAGCCCAAAATCAGTGCCCATAAATTTCATGCATTTTTTTAATGGTTAAAGCATTTATTTAAATATAAAAGTTATTTTAATTATGCATTATTTATTCAAATTGCATTATTTTAAATTAATTATGTTTATGTGATGCACGTTAAGATATTTCACGAGTTTCATGTTCCAGGCGATTATTCGATGCGGGATCGAGGAAAGAGGCCGGTGACGATTTTGGCAATTTTAAAACGTGGTATTTTACTTTAGTGAAGATTGGGGTATTTTAAAAGATTTATTTAGTTTCACCGTTTTTGAAAGCCTAATTTAATTATTAGGTGATTTTATAATTTTAAAGTTTTTGAAGAATTGACACTTAAACACTTTAATTTAAATTAAGAGATTTTATTTAAATTTAAAGAAAGGCTAGTGTTTGATTACCATCTAATTAGTGATTAATTTATAATTAAGCAAATTTATAGTCCCTAATTATCACCTAAACTCACGCACACACACCATGACACACACACACACTTACTTGTCCAACACACAACACACACAAACACATTCTTATTTTCAGATTTTCAAATTTTAAAAGAGAGAAACCTAGGGTTCTCGGGAGAACAGCAGCCGCCCCTTTCCTTTGAATTTCCAGCAAGTTTTTGTTGAGTTTTCTTCAAAGAAAATCGTTCCACGATCCTCCCGGATCAACCTCGCATCTTCCCCCGCGTCGGTATCATCGTTTTGTTATTTTAATTATCAAAAGGCATGTATATTCTTTCATTTATGCATCGATCTCGTCATATTATGCGTTGTGTTGTTTATTGTGCGTAAAAAGCCATGTATGATGTGCAAGTTTGAGCGGAAAATTCGTTGGATCAGTTTTGAAACAATTTTTAGATATGGAAATTCGTTTTTCTCTGTATTTTGAATTACTGCGATTTTTCAGTCGAGATTTTGAGAAACTTTCAACACGTGAAATGTAGAAGGCCATCTATTTTGAGTTCATTTGAATTGCATAACATGAATTTCATTCAGTCAGATTTTTTATACCATCGATTTGATATACAATTCAAAATATTTTGATAAAAATTGAGTGAGTTATGATTGTTTTCGTAGGACTGCTCATACTGCGTTTTCTAAAAATTATGTTATTGATGTATTCTTGAAGTTTATTTGTTACAGGCTTCGTTGGGAATGTTGGATGACTGCTGCTGCGTTTAAGTATTTTGAGTATGATAAAGGGATGAGTTTTGGTGATTCGTTTGGTGTCGATAAGCACTTGGTTGCATTAGAATTCGTAGGAAGCATTTTGGTGTCAAAAATGTGAGAACCCGAGATTTTCCGATCCAAAGCAAATCAAGTAGGTGATATGAACTTGAAAGTTAACTTAAAATAAGTTCGACAATTTTTGTTACAACTAAACAACTTGAATATTAACTTAAATTTTCAGTAAATTTAGCTCGAGAGAAAAACTTCAAAGCTCGGGGATTAGCTCAGCGGGAGGCCAAGCTGTAATTAACCGCATCCATTGAGAAGTTACCACGGAAGGAGTACAACCACAGCTCAAGGACACAATCCTTCAGCTCAAAGCAGCTCAACTAAGCTTGTCCTAACAAAAACAAAAAAGGAGCTACAAGATGAGCCAAAGAATTAGACAAACTTATTGTGCAAGAATCAACCTTTGAGAGAACCAAGGATGAAGCTAAGGGATGAGCTAAAGGTTAAGACACATTAATGATGCAAGAAATGACCCTTTAGAAAATCAAGATGACAATTAAGGGTGCATGGGAATTTGGACCACAATTATGGATAGCCTTGAACTTGAGGAATGCATGGAGAATTGAAACACAATGATGACTAAACTTGAGACCCAAGAATTCGGCCAAAGGAGAAGACAAAAGGGCAAGACTCATCTATAAATATGACATGCAATACTAGGAGATGCACTTCACAATTTCTCCCTCAACCTCTCAAAAAGTTTCGGCTCTCTCCTCTTCACAAAAGCCCTCGGCCGATTCAAGCAAGGAGGAGCATCGTTGCATGGTTTGTGTGTTAAGTCAAGAGATAAAGTTCTAAGTCAAAGTGCTGCCCAAATTTCGAGAGGGAATTTCGTGCCAAAGTATACAATTTTCGAGTTTACCTTTAAAAAAAACTGTAAGTGGGCTTTTGGTTAAGTATTTGTTTCTATTTTAAACTTTGATATAAATAACGTGACATGCATGTTCGTGTGACCCTTTTTCAAAAATGTCAGTTTGTTCTATTTTAAATTTCGATCGATTTCGAAATTCTTGGTTCCGCTGTGTCTGGATGAATAAATTGAAATATGAATAGTTGAAAAATTATGTCTGTTACTTCTGAATTCTGTTGCATTGTTACGATTCGAATTTGATATGGGACGAGAATTGTAGTTCTGTTCTGGCCCCCATTGGTGGGTATAAAATCATGTTCTGTTCTGGCCCCCATTGGTGGGTATAAAACCATGTTCTGTCCCCGATTGGTGGGTATAAAACCATGTTCTGGCCTCACCCCTTAGAAGACTAACATATTGGAGACAATTTGACCATGGAAATGAGATGAGTAACAATGTGTTTTGTCTGCTCTGAAATGATTTGAATTGTTTCTGTTCTGTTCCGAATCATTTGATAAGTTTAGTCTCTTATTCGTTGTGTCCAGTCAAGAATATTGAGTTTTGAAAGTATGTTATGAAAGTATGTTAAAGGAAATTTTTGAAAGGATTAAATTCTATATGTATCTTTGGAATCGATCGAGCCCCACTTGCTGAGTGTTTCCCAAACACTCACCCCTTACAAATTTCAGGTAAAAATGAAGAGCTAGTGAACGAGGAAGAACAAGAAGCGTTTAGGGGATTGTGATTGGATTTCAAAATCAGGAAATCGAGAATTTGTTCTCTTTTCTTTTTTTTAGTTTCTGCAAACTCTGATGTAAAAGTTTATTCCTTTGTCATTGTAAGACAATACTCTATTTATGAAAAAGACTGGTTTGATTTGATATGAGGCTTTATTGTTTTCAATATAATTGTTAAACAATGCCGGATGTCACCAATGCTTCGGACTCGGGGCGTGACATTTTGGTGGTATCAGAGCCGTCAGGTTCATAATCCCGCTGGGATTTTGATAGACAAATTTTGACGAAGTCAAATTTTGGCAAAAGCCTAGTGCATCTCAATTCGAGTCCAACTATCATCTGTTCTTGAAATCCCACTTTCATCTGCTTTCTAACTTTCGAATAGTCTTCAAAAATCTATCCCTTCAATCGCTTCGCAATTTTTAGTATCTAAATTTTTCCACGACAACTTTGTTTCTATTTTGTGCCTTTCTATCTTTGATACGATTCTGATGCTTTGCCTTCGATTTTATTTTTAGTATCAAACTTTTTCCACGACAACTTTGTTTCTATTTTGTGCCTTTCTATCTTTGATACGATTCTGATGCTTTGCCTTCGATTTTATCCTAGGAAATGGCTGCTCTTCGTACTCGTGCTCAGGCTGCCCTTTGCATGCGCCAACTCACGATTGATAATCAGAATAGGGAGATCGCGACTTTGAAAGCGCAACTGGCTTGGGAAAAGTTGGAGAAACAGGAACTTATTGAGAGTAGACACTTACTTGAGACTGACGTACAACGGATGACTCATCATTTGTACTTGGCTGAGAGCCAGCTCCTACAGATACCGACTGATTCCGCTCGCATCGCGCGCTTAGCTTCACTTAACAGGGATTTGCTTGAGAGGGTGGAGATAGAGCAAGGCCGTGCTGCTCAGGCCCGTCAGCGCCAGGAAGAGTACAACGCCAGACAGGATCGGTACATTTCAAAGCTTCATGGCACTATGGACAGACTTCAAGATCAGAATAATTACCTGCATTTGGTGATAGAGAACATGGAGGAAGAGGAAGTAGCACCGATGGAGGTGGCCGGAGATGATAGCGCCAGTGACAGCGATGGCGGAGAGATGTTCGATTAGATTAGCATTATAATATCTGGGTTGTAATACAATTTGTGACTAAGAAAATACTGTGTACCAAATTATTTTGAAACTTTCTATTATCCTTCTATTTCATATTTAAAAATTTGATGAGTATCTTATGTATAAAATTGTTTTTTATTTTTATAGGAAAACAACATGGATCTTCAACGCATTATAAATGAACTTCAAAATCAACTTCAATAAAAGGAGTCAGAAATTAAAACACTAAAAGAAAAAAATGAGAAACTTGAAAGAGATAATTTCAAGTTAGACGGGAATAATGTATGCATGACGGAGGATCTTCGTGAGGCCAGAGAAGAAGAGAAGAAACTACGCGAGGACGTAAGACGTTATGCCGCTTATCATCTAGAGTCGGAACGTCGACACGAAATCACCAAGCAAGAGTTAAACAAAGCTCAGGATAGGATTTTTACCCTCAAAATCCGGGACGATAGCCTTATCAAAACACAACGCAGTCTGGAGGAACAGATCGCAGATCAAGAAATCAATGAGAAAGTAAGCCAATCAACAATACAGGAGCTACAAGATCAAGTAAACAACCTTGATCATCACAACACACAACTGTAGTATTACATTGAGCACCTGCAAAATGAAGTGGTCAACATGGAAGAACTCGCAGAGCAACTAGAATAAAACCCGATGGAAGTAGAAATTAACGAGGCAGTAGGCGATGGAGAGGTTATAGACGAGTAGAGAGTGGACTCTAGACTAGACATTGATTGTATTAAGAATTATTTGATTTACCATTTGTTTCGAAACTTTTGCTTGTATGAATTTCAAAAATTTAATGAAATTATTTTAATTATACTTTGTGGCAAACAAATTAATAAAATACATGTTTATAGGATATGGCAGGCAAACCACCCCGAAACAATCGTAACCCTCGTGGCGCCAATCAAAATGAAAATCCACCACCACATCAGAGATTAAACCTCAGCCAAGAAGATATGATGGCAATAGCCACTATCGTAGCTGCGACGTTGCAAGGATTCGTGAACCCATTAGCTAACGCCATCCAACCACCTCAAGAACCACAACCGCGTGGAATTAAATACCATTATGAATCTCAAAGAAGGAATCGAGTTCCAAGTGGCTCAAGAATGTCGAAGCACAATTGCATTTACTGGAGATACCTGAAGAACTGAGAGTGGAGGTTGTAACACCGTTTTTGGAAGAACAAGCTAGGAAATGGTGGGAAACTGTGTCGCCATCTTTGACTGAAGTGGAAGAGATCACATGGCAAATTTTTAAAAGAGAGTTTTTGAAACAATACTATCCAGCTGAATTTAGACTACAGAAGTTGGGTGAATTTGAAAGCTTCAAACAGGCTCCAGACATGTCAGTAATGGAGTATACTTCACGATTCAACGATCTGGGAACCTATGTCCCAACGATCATGTCGGATGAAACGTTAAAAATGCATCGGTTCAAGATGGGACTCAACAGTCGAATTCAGTCGGCATTGGCAGTATTCAAGCCGAACAGCTTTGCGGATTTGATGGGCGCTGCAATGAGCACAGAAACAGATATCAAACGCCGTGAGGAAGAAAACAGGAGTAAGAGACCGTTGGTCAACCAAACTACTCAAAATGGTCCCAAGTTTAAGAAGCCTAATCATTCAAGTGGAACTCCAAGAGGAAATTTTAACAGTGCTGGCCACACCGAAGGAAAGTAGTGCGATTTATGTCGACAGAAACATGTTGGAGAATGTTATCGGAAGACAGGTGCTTGTTTTAAGTGCGGAAAGGTGGGTCATAGAATTAAGGATTGTCCGGACAACAAGGAAAAAGAGGCGTGGCCCAGCAAACAACATGAAAACAAGACTAATGCTCGGGTTTATGCAATCACCCAAGAGGAAGCTGATAACACCAATGAAGTGGTGACAGGTACCATTTTACTCAATGAAATGCCTGCATATGCTTTGTTTGATTGTGGTGCCAAACATTCATTTATGTCTAAAAGATTTGCTAAAAAGCTTAAACTTAAACATGATACTCTTAGTGAACCCTTAAGAGTGGCAACACCGACGAGTAAAGTAATTGAATCACACAGTGTATCGAAACTGTAAAATTTGTATCAGCAATCAAACTTTTAAAGCGGAATTGATTCAACTCAATATGGTTGAGTTTGACATCATTCTTGGAATGGACTGGTTGGCTAACAACCATGCCATGGTAGACTGTCAAAGGAAAGATATTAGACTTCAGACTTCGAACAAAGAGGAAGTCATATACCACGGAAATCCAAAGAACGAAAATCTCTACTATCTGCTTCACAAGCCTGGAAGGCCATAAAAGGAGGTGAAGAGATTTATCTAGCAGTAATCAATGAGGTCAACGTGGGATAAATCCTAAAGTTAGATGATATTCCAATTGTTCAAGAATTTCTAGATGTTTTCCCTGAGGAATTACCGGGGAAGATACCCGATGGGGAAGTAGAATTTGAAATCAATTTGGTCCCTGCTGCTGCACCAATCTCAAAGGCACCATACCGAATGGCTCCAGCAGAATTAAAGGAGTTAAAGGAACAACTCCAGGAATTATTAGACAAGAAGCAGATTCGCCCAAGTTTATCTCCGTGGGGAGCTCCAATGCTATTCGTAAAGAAAAAAGACGGGAGCATGAGACTATGTATTGATTACCGGGAGTTGAACAAGATAACCATAAAGAATAAGTACCCACTCCCGAGAATAGATGATCTTTTTGACCAGTTAAAAGGAGCCAAGGTTTTCTCAAAGCTCGATCTGAGATCTGGTTATCATCAATTGAAGGTCAAAACTGAGGATATACCTAAGACTGCTTTCAGGACAAGATATGGACATTATGAATTCACGGTAATGCCATTTGGTCTAACAAATGCTCCTGCAGCATTCATTGACCTTATGAACCGCGTATTCAAACCATATCTCGACAAGTTCGTGGTCGTTTTTATAGATGATATCTTCGTATATTCACCAAGTGAGGAAGAACACAAGGAACATTTGCGTCTCACGTTGCAAACGCTGCGGGAACAAGAACTATATGCCAAATTCAAGAAGTGTGAATTCTGGTTAAAGAGTGTGGCGTTCTTAGGCCATATAATCTCAGAACTTGGAGTGTCAGTAGATCCTAAGAAAGTAGAAGCAATTAAGGATTGGCCTCAACCAAAAACTGTAACCGAGGTGAGAAGTTTTCTTGGATTAGCTGGCTATTATAGAAAATTTGTGGAAAGATTTTCTTCGATAGCCATTCCACTCACCAAACTTACTCAGAAAAACTCGAAGTTCATTTGGAATGAAGCTTGTGAAAGAAGTTTTGAAACCCTGAAGACGAAACTCGCATCCACACCAGTACTAGTTCTTCCCGAGGATGGTAAGAATTTCACGGTGTACCGTTACGCTTCCAAGGAAAGATTAGGGTGTGTGCTTAAGCAAGAGGGTCAGGTAATTGCGTATGCCTCACGACAATTGAAACTGTATGAACAGAATTCCCCCACTCATGACCTTGAGTTAGCTGCAGTTGTGGTTGCACTTAAAATCTGGAGGCACTACCTTTATGGAGTAAAATGTGAGGTGTTTAACGATCACCAGAGCCTCAAGTACATTTTCACCCAGAAAGAATTAAACATGAGGCAAAGAAGGTGGATGGAACTTTTAAAGGATTATGATTTGGTAATCAATTATCATCCAGGAAAGGCGAATAAGGTGGCTGATGCATTGAGCCGAAGAAATTTTTGAAAAGTAAGCTTATCTTCACTATCAGCGCGACCAGAACTACGGGAAACCATCAAATTAAAGCAGAGTAAAGACAACTCCATCCTTAAAATTAGAGAACAAATCTGAGAAGGAAAAATTCCAGAATTTCAAATAGATGATAATGGGATACTCTGGATGAAAGGACGATTGTATGTGCCAAATATCGATGGAATTCTAGAGGAGATAATGGCCGAGGCGCATAAATCAAGGTTTTCGGTGCATCCAGGGAGTACCAAAATGTATAGAGACTTAAAAAATGATTACTGGTGGAACGGAATGAAGAAAGATGTGGCTGTCTTTTATTTCCAAATGCCTAACCTGTCAACAAGTCAAGGCAGAACATCAAAAACCTTGAGGACTTTTACAACCATTGGAAATATCGTAGTGGAAGTGGGATAACATCTCCATGGATTTCGTTGTAGGGCTACCAAGATCCAGGCAGGGTCACGATGGTATCTGTGTAATCGTTGATAGATTGACCAAGTCTGCACATTTTTTACCAGTGCAGATGACTTATAACCTGAATAAGCTCGCTACCTTGTATATGGACAACATAGTGAGACTACACGGAGTCCCGACAAGTATACTGTCTGACAGAGATCCAAGATTTGTATCAAGATTTTGGATGAGTTTCCAAAAGGCTATGGGAACCAAGATTACTCTCAGCACGGCCTATCATCCCCAGACTGATGGCCAAACCGAAAGGACAATTCAGACCCTCAAGGATATGTTGTGGGCATGTGTGCTGGATTTTCCCGGAAATTGGAGTGAACAGTTACCCCGTATCGAATTCGCCTATAACAACAGCTATCACAGTAGCATCGAGATGGCTCCGTATGAAGCTTTGTATGGAAGAAAGTGTAGGTCGCCCCTATATTGGGACGAAGTCAGAGAAAAAACTGTTACCGGACCAGAACTTATTCAAATAACCGTTGACAAAGTAGCCATAATCAAATAAAGACTCAAGGCAGCCCAAGACAGACAAAAAAGTTGGGCTGATTCGAAGAGAAGACCGTTTGAATTGGAGGTTGGTGAAAAAGGTTATGTCAAGGTCTCTCCCATGAAAGGAGTGGTTCGGTTAAGTAAATCCGGAAAGTTGAAGCCGAGATATGTGGGGCCGTTCGAAATATTGGAGAAGGTACCTTAGCCTACCATCTAGCTTTACCGCCTGATATGTCCAGGATACATAATGTCTTCCACATCTCACAGCTGAGGAAGTATGTCCCAGGCCCGAGTCATGTACTCAAAGTTGCACCACTGATGATCGAGGGAAACGTCAATGAAGAACTCAAATACGAAGAAGTCCCTACCCGAATAGTGGACTCAAAAGACCAAGTGTTGAGAAATCGGACAATACCTTATGTCAAGGTACAGTGGTCAAATCACACTGAATAGGAGGCAACTTGGGAACTCGAAGAGAAAATGCGATCTCAGTACCCTCATCTATTCGAAAGATCAAGCTAACGCAAGTTTCGAGGACGAAACTTGCAATAAAGAGGGAGGGATGTGAGAACCCGAGATTTTCCGATCCAAAGCAAATCAAGTAGCTGATATGAACTTGAAAGTTAACTTAAAATAAGTTCGACAATTTTCGTTACAACTAAACAACTTGAATATTAACTTAAATTTTCAGTAAATTTAGCTCAAGAGAATAACTTCAAAGCTCGGGGATTAGATAAGCGGGAGGCCAAGCTGTAATTAACCGCATCCATTGAGAAGTTACCACGGAAGGAGTAAAACCCCAGCTCAAGGACACAATCCTTCAACTCAAAGCAGCTCAACTAAGCTTGTTCTAACAAGAACAAAAAGGGAGCTACAAGATGAGCCAAAGAATTAGACAAACTTATTATGCAAGAATCAGTCTTTGAGAGAACCAAGGATGAAACTAAGGGATGAGCTAAAGGTTAAGACACATTAATGATGCAAGAAATGACCCTTTAGAAAATCAAGATGACAATTAAGGGTGCATGGGATTTTGGACCGCAATTATGGATAGCCTTGAACTTGAGGAATGCATGGAAAATTGAAACACAATGATGACCAAACTTGAGACACAAGAATTCGGCCAAAGGGGAAGACAAAAGGGCAAGACTCATCTATAAATATGACATGCAATGCTAGGAGATGCACTTCACAATTTCTCCCTCAACCTCTCAAAAAGTTTCGGCTCTCCCCTCTTCACAAAAGCCCTCGGCCGATTCAAGCTAGGAGGAAGCATCGTTGCATGGTTTGTGTGTTAAGTCAAGAGCTAAAGTTCTAAGTCAATGTGCTGCCCAAATTTCGAGAGGGAATTTGGTGCCAAAGTATACAATTTTCGAGTTTAACTTAAAAAAAAAACTGTAACTGGGCTATTGGTTAAGTATTTGTTTCTATTTTAAACTTTGATATAAATAACGTTACATTCATGTTGGTGTGTCCCTTTTTCGAAAATTTCAGTGTGTTCTATTTTAAATTTCGATCGATTATGTGTTCTCTTTTAAGTTTCGAAATTCTTGGTTCCGCTGTGTCTGGATGAATAACTCTGAAATCTGAATAGTTGAAAAATTCTGTCTGTTACTTCTGAATTGTGTTGCATTGTTACGATTCGAATTTGAAATAGGACGAGAATTGTAGTTTTGTTCTGGCCCCCATTGGTGGGTATAAAACCATGTTCTGTTCTGGCCTCCATTGGTGGGTATAAAACCATGTTCGGGCCCCCATTGGTGAGTATAAAACCATGTTCTGGCCTCACCCCTTAGAGGACTAACATATTGGGGACAATTTGACAATGGAAATGAGATGAGTAACAGTGTGTTTTGTCTGCTCTGAAATGATTTGAATTGTTTCTGTTCTGTTCCAAATCATTTGATAAGTTTCGTCTCTTATTCGTTGTGTCCAGTCAAGAATATTGAGTTTTGAAAGTATGTTATGAAAGTATGTTTAAAGAAATTTTTAAAAGAATTAAATTCTATATGTATGTTTGGAATCGATCGACCCCCACTTGCTGAGTGTTTCCAAAACACTCACCCCTTACAAATTTCAGATAAAAATGAAGAGCAAGTGAACGAGAAAGAACAAGAAGCGTTTTGGGGATGGTGATAGGATTTCAAGGTCAGGAAATCGAGAATTTGTACTCTTTTCTTTTGTTTAGTTTCTGCAAACTCTGATGTAAAAGTTTATTCCTTTGTCATTGTAAGACAATACTCTATTTATGAAAAAACTGGTTTGATTTGATACGAGGCTTTATTGTTTTCAATATAATTGTTAAACAATGCCGGATGTCACCAATGATTCGGACTCGGGGCGTGACAAAAAATATTCATATTTATGGGTTATGTTGCGTAGTTGTTGTACGTTGTTGTTTTAGGGACATTTGTTTAAGTTGAATCTTTGTCATAGCGTCCTAAGATGAGTCTCGTTGCATTGGTTCGAGTCGTTTGTGCGTGATTTTTAAAATTGCATCAAAATGTGTTATTTTGGGTTGGTTGTGCGAAGGATTAGCGCCGCAGCACTTGTCAAGGAGCACCGCAACGCCCGTTTTGCGCAAGTCTGGCGCCGCGGCACTGCCCTTGTGGTGCCGCAGCGCTAGGCCTACGGCATTGCTAGCGCCATGGCGCTAGTGCCTAGCGCATAGGCTCTAGGCAATGCCGCAGCGCAGCACTATCCAGCGCCTAGGCTCGTCCATACTTTTTAAAAACACTATTTTAGGCTCATGTCTTCTATGTTTTGGGAAATGTTCACACATCATTTTAGGATTTGTTTCGGGGGTTGATGTCATGGCTTAGCACAATGATTAAATGAGGTCAAGTCCCGAGCGATTTAGAATGTCATAAGAAATTTGTCATTTTGGGTTGTGAGCATGATTATTATGTCTAAGAATGGAAATTAAGTGCTTGAAATCTTGTTAGTATGTGCAGCATTGGCCCCGAGCGAGATCCAACGAATCCCTCAACGCCAAGTAAGTATGTTCGACGTGCAAAGAAAATACTTTTAAGTTTTTGAGGTATGCTAAATCGCTTGTGACCAACTTATGTATGGGATTGGAAAGCGGTAAAGCATGACCAGGGACCAATCCACCCCGTTAAATCATGAACGGGTTTAGGTCAGGATTGGAAAGAGTTAAAGCATGAATGGGGACCGATCCACCCATTAATTGCAAGTTCAAGTTTCACATATGTACGCTCTATTTTGAAGTTGCATGTGGTTTTATTACATAATACTCGTTAATTCCTGTTTATACGTGTTGAGTCTTGAGACTCATTAGACTTGATCGATACAGGTGAGGATGATTTTGAGGAGACTAGGGGTGGGGACCAAGGAGCTGGCTTGGACTGAGCGGGAGGCTAAACCCGAGGACCGCCATGTTTTAAGTTTTATGAAATGATCAAAATACTCTGATTTATTTTACTGGTTACGAGATTTTAATCAGATAATTTTGGCAAACTTTATTTTTAGTTCTTTTGTTGCAAGCACTTTTGAGACGTACAGTTTATTTTATCGAATTTTGAAGGTTAACGAGCTGCTTCAGAAAATTTTTAATTTTTCCGCAAATTTTGAATAGGAAAAGTACGGTACGTTACATTATATTTCTCAAATCAAAAGACCAAACTGCTGCACAACTGATTAAACTTTTCAAAAGACTTTTAAATAAAAAAACAGTTGGGATTGATCGAATAAGGTCTGATCGAGGGATTAAATTCATCATTCAAAATCTTTCACAATTTTTAGAGAGTAAAGGAATCAAGCTTGAGCTCTCAGCAGCAAGAACACCTCAGCAAAACTGTGTAGCTGAGAGAAGAAATCGGACTCTTAAGGAAGCTACTAAAACAATCTTGATGATTCTGGTATTTCTCAAAAGTTTTGGGCAGAAGCAATAAACACTGCATGTTACACTCAGAACAGATCGATGATTAATAAGAATCATTTGAAAACAACATATGAGATCTTGCATGGACGAAAAAGTGTGGTTTCATATTTCAAAATATTCTGCTGTAGATGTTTTATTTTTGATAATGGCGAAAATCATTTAAAAGCCTTTGATGCTAAATCTGCAGAGGGAATATTTCTTGGTTATTCTTCAGTTAGTAAAGCTTATAGAGTCTTCAACAAAAACACTTTAAACGTTGAAAAATCTATTCATGTTGTTTTTTTATGAAACTGTGCTAACTGATAAGCCAACTGATCCAGTTGAGCTAGTTGATCGCTTAACAGATATTAGTTTGGAGGATGATAATGAAGAAGAGAATCATATTATTCGAAATATCCATCAAACACCAGAACCTGAAGTGCTAGATCAATCAGTTGAACAGGAAGCTGTTACTGATAATCAGTTGGTGGAGCAAAATGAAGATATTCAGTTACCAACTGATACAGCTCCGACTGAAACTGAAGAAAACATTCAGTTGCCAACTGAAGCTGTTGATGAACTGGATACAATAGTTGATTAGTACATATGGAAGAAATCGCATCCACCAGAGTTGGTAATAGGTAATTCATCTGATCTGGTAAGAACTCGAAATCAAATGCTTAATTTATTTATTGATTCAGCTTTTGTTTCGCAACTGGAACCAAAGAAAACTGATGAAGCTCTTGCTGATCCTAACTAGATAAATTCTATGCAAGAAGAGGTAAATTAGTTTACCCATAACAAGTCTGGAACTTGTTCAAGTTTATGTTGATGATATTATGTGTATTAATTGAACAAAGCCTTATATGGTCTTAAAAAAACCCCAAGAGCTTGGTATGAAATTCTTTCAAAATTCCTAATTGATCATGATTTTACTGTTGGATCAGTTGACAAGACTCTGTTCAAATTTACTAAAAATGATCATATTTTATTTGTTCAAGTTTATGTTGATGATATTGTTTTTGGGTCAACTAATCCCAAATTATGCGAGAAATTTGCTAAGTTAATGCAGGAAAAATTTGAGATGAGTATGATGGGTGAACTGACATTTTTCCTCGGTCTACAAGTAAAGAAACTGGAAACTGGTATTTTTATCAGTCAGACCAAATACACGAAAGAACTGCTGAAGAAATTTGGAATGGAAACATGCTCAGCTGCAAGTACTCCCATGAGCTCCTCGATTAAATTAGATAAAGATGAAGGGGGAATATAAGTTGAGACGACACTCTACAGAGGTTTAATAGGTTCATTATTGTAACTAACTGTTAGTCATCCTGATATAGTATTTGCTGTTTGCATGTGTGCTAGATTTCAGTCAGATCCTAAGAAATCACATTTTACTGCTGCTAAATGCATTTTAATATCTTAAGGATACGCAAAATGTGGGATTATGGTATGCTAAATATTCTACTTTCAATTTAGTTGAATATTCAGATGCAGATTATGCAGGATGTAAGCTAGATCGAAAAAGCACCAGCGGATCTTGTCAGTTTCTAGGTGACATATTGATCTCTTGGTTCAGCAAGAAGCAAACATCCATAGCTACTTCCACAACTAAAACAGAATATCTTGCTGATGGAAGCTATTGTGCCCAACTGCTCTGGATTCAGAAACAACTCAAAGATTATGGAATCGATTTGAAAGAATCTCTCATATTTTGTGATAATACCAGCACAATTGCGATCACATATAATCAAGTTCTTCACTCAAGGACCAAGCACATTAATGTGAGGCATCACTTCATCAGAGATCATGCTCTGAAGAAAGCAATCAGACTGGAATACGTGCCAACTGAACTACAAGCTTCGGACATCTTCACCAATCCGTTACCGAGACTAAGTTTTCTCACTTTCGAAATATACTTGGTTTAATTGACTTATCTTAATTATATAAGTTTGTTATTATGTCAGTTGCTTGTTAGTTTATCAATTTATTACTGCTATGTCAGTTGTTATTCACTTTTAACAGTTAGTCATTTATCTGTTATTACTCATTCAGTTAGTGAATTGTTTGACAACTGATATCAGTTTTATTATTGCTGCATCAGTTGATGTACACTTCTAGACAGTTAATTCTTTTATCTGTTATTACACATTCAATTAAATGAACTATTTGTCAATTGATGTCAGTTATTATTGCAGAAAAGTAAAGAGACAACAATGAATCGAAACTTCATTCAATTTGAATAAAATCGGAACCAAACTACATGATTCATTTCTCTTTCAACGGCATCTTGCCAGAGGGTTAACCAGTTATTCAAATCTTGATAGTACAGTCTCGTAAAAGCTTCTGAAGAGGAGATCTTCTCGAGGGTGTTCCACTCCTTCCACAGCATAACATGCATCAGAACTTGATTAGTAACTAGTTGTGAGACATGGGTGACTTCAAAATGCCGAAAGTACTTCCTAGCAATAGCTCTTTTTCTGGCTGTAGGGACCTCTCCATGACGTCGTATACTTTGAAGTTCATGCACCTTAATCCAAGAAGACATGACACCTAACAAGACTTTCTCTTCGATGCTTTCTTTCAAAGTCTCTATTTGACGAAGTGTTGATGAAGAAATCAGGAAGTTGGAACTGCATGAACTAGACATGTTTGCTGACTTATTATTATCTAATATCTTTACTCTTATTTATAGTCAGACTGTTATCGGAATAATAGAAGAAGAAGAAGAGACTCAAGTCAAATGAAAGCTTTTGACTTATCCAGACTGAGTTTTTCCTATCCTTTATTTTATTTATATGCATTTATTTAGGGGAAATATCGGATTTAAATGGTTAACTGAGAAGACAATAGTCAGTTAGTCTTCAACTGAACTGAATCAGCTCACGACTGATCACTCAGTTGGTGACCCAACTGATATTCTCCAATAAGTTAACTAACTAATCGTTAAAAATTCCATAATAAGTCACGTGACTGTTTGTGTACACATTAATTGCTGTCTTTCAATGAATAGTATTCTAAAACGTGGACCCAATGTTCCACACACATTTTTATCACACAACCGCACATTTATTCAAAATATCATGGACAGACACGTGTCCAAAATTTGAACCGTCACACATATATGTACTATACCCCGCTCCATTTCAGTTTTTATTTACGCTTACTTCAAATTTATAGAGCAAATCAAAACTGAAAACCTTTCTTCGCAGAAATCAAATATTCAGAAATGGCAAATCAGATCCCCGTTCATGTTCTAAACGCAATGGCAATCGACTTTACTTTTGTTATGACAGTACTGGATGAAGCTGTAAAAAGCATATTCAAGAAACTGGAATCAGCCGTACTGAAGATGTTCTTGGGATTGTCTTCCCAAGAAATTTACCTGAAAGAGCTTCAAGATCTTTACGCCAACGGATTTATTTTTGCTGATGGAAACATCACATCTACTGTGAACAACCAGTTGCTGATTATAGATGAAGACACCTTCAGCAACTTATTTCAGCTGCCTACTGAAGGGCTAGCCAATCTTTCAGAAGTCAAAGCTTCTGATATAGAGGAGATGCAGACTCTTCTCTCAGCTGAAGGACGGAAGATTAAGGTCTCCGATCCTAAGAAGGAACTGAAGCCAGAAGTTCAGCTGCTGGCAGATATAGTAGCAAAGGGCTTATTGGCCAAGACAGGGTCATTTGCTGCCATAACACTGGAAAAGTTTCAAGCCATGTGATAGGATCGATTAACGCAACAAGAGTGTTTAAAAGGGGAGGTTGAATAAACACTCTCAATTAAAACTGATCTTTTCGAGTTTTGAGTTCAGTTTGGTGAGAAACTGATTCTCGGAATCTTGCTGGTCAATGACAATCAGTTAAACTAAAGTAGTGGCGGAAATTAACTGACTGAAAGATATAATACAAAACTGAAATAAAATACACAAGGATTGTTTCTGGATGTTCGGAGATTTCAATTACTCCTACGTCACCCCTTCTATCTCAAGGATAGGATTTCCACTAAAAGACTTTGATCGAATACAAGATTTGTACTGGCCCACTTCAGTTTGGACTTATCACTGCCTAAAGCTGAAACTCTTAGTATTACAAAATGTTCTCAGTGCGTAACTGATCTTAGCACTATCGAATTTAACGATTATTACAAAGTGCTAGTGAGCTCAAATTGTAGCCTTGACTGCTACGAATAAATCAAGTAAGGGTGAGCTAAGATTTTGACAGAGTAACAGCAAGCTTTGAATAGAGTGATCTATGTCATTTTTTCAGCTGTTCTTCTGTCATATTTATAAGCTTTCCTTCCAACGGTAACTTGAGATATGTTTGAATCTTTGTATCCGTTGATTGCCACTTCATCATTCCTTGGTCATTGTTTGCTTAATTTATTGTAATGCGGCGTCTTAATTGCTTTAGCCGAAATGCGTTGTTCTAAGCTGTATTGGTTGAAGTGCGGCATTTCATATTCAGTTGCAATCTGCTATGTCTCTTTGTCGGTTGAATGTTCTTTCCCGAGACATGTTTAGTTGAAGGAAGCATACGGCTGAATATATCAACTGATCATTTTCCAACTGATCAGTTTTCTTTATTAGATCTGCTGATTTCAGTTGTTAAGTCCAGTTGATGAATATATTTGCGCGTATCAGTTGGTTGATAAGTTTGTCAAACTCCAGAATTTAGAGTTTGGTTCATATTATGTCAATCGCCGTAATTTCGTTTTCAACAACAACTGATCAGTTTTTTTTATTAGATCTGCTGATTTTAGTTGTTAAGTCCAGTTGATGAATATAATTGCGCGTATCAGTTGGTTGATCAGTTTGTCAAACTCCAGAATTTAGAGTTTGGTTCATATTTTGTCAAACACCGGAACTTCGTTTCCAACAATTTCCCCCTTTATGGTGTTTGACAAAACTAAGTAAATAATAACTGATCGTCTGAACGCATTGTAAATAAAATAAGAGGTAAAACTAAGTAAATAATAACTGATCGTCTGAACACATTGTAGATAAAATAAGAGGTTGATCTTGATCATCTGAAAGCTGAATAATAATCCACACGAATACGAAATAGACTTGTAGAGATTTTGCTTCAACGAGAAGATTTCTTCTGTTGTTCTACAATCTCTTTGATTTCTTCCCCTTTTTTGTCAAACAACTCCATCTTCAAAGATAATCTTCGAACATCTGTTGATAGAAAGTTGACAGAGTTGGAGACGTTTTCAACAGTAGAGGTTAAAGTGATTTGAAGTACATCTATCTTTCTTGATACGAGTGTCTCCACAGCATCAACTCTATTGCTGATAGAGTCTTGAGTCACTGAGAGACTCTTAACCAAACCTCTGTTCTTCTGAATATCATCCACTGTTCGAGAGAGAGCTGTTTAAGCATCTTGAATTGTCGTCAGTTTCTGATAGTTGAATTTTTCAGAATGTTCCCGTTTCAGAGAATGCTCTAATCGAGTATGCTTAATGTTGTATACATGATTGATCATTTCATTCATATTCTGCTGAATTTCTTTGATTTCTTTAAGAACTTTATCAAGATCAGTAGGAAAATGAGGTGGAGACTGACAAGACGTTCCTGGTTCCGTTGAGACTTGATCAAAGACCACCATGGTCTTATCAGATATCATCGTTTCAGAGACAGTCTGTGCTCGAACATTTGTTTCAGTTACTGCCACTTGGACTGTAGGAGGTGAAGATTGATGATGATCAGCAAAGATAGTTTCCTGCTGAATAGGAGAGACTGCAGCATCTTCAGTTGATTTATCATGAGCTGATGCATCTTCTTGAAAATCAGCTGAGACTTGAGCTGGCTCACCAGTTGGTGATGGGCTAGCCACCATTGTTTGATCCTCTATTTCAGAAACAACAGACTGAACTGGTACCTCTGTTGAGATAGGATCCTCTTGAGCGATTTGATCAGTTGAGTGATCAACTTCTTCAGAAATGGGTTCACTCATAAGAGATTCTTTCGCCACTGCTTGAATAATTTCATCAATGTTGGCAAAAGTCAGCTCAGCTGCAGAGTACATCTGATGTTCCACAGCAGATGATTGTGGCACATCCTGAACAGGTTTTTCAGTAACTGGTTGTGGAGATGGCTCTTTCTGCTGGGAGGAGAATGTATCTTCTTTTGTTTTCGAATCGGAGGATTTTTCAGGGAGAACCGATTCTTGATCATGTTCCCAAAATCTGATTTCCATTTGTAGGCCAATAAGATCTGTGTCCAGTTGAGTGAACACAGCTCTATCATAATATGCAGTATGACCTACGGGATTGTAGTTGGATTTCAGCTTTTCAACCATTCTAGTCAGCTTTTTGACTCGAATTTGATCAAAAAAATATTTTTGCCTCTCCAATGCCTGGGCAATAGTAGCAGCTTTGACCATTTTCAACACAATCGCTTCAAGTTTAATAAACTTTTTCTGTTGTGTTTTGCGCTTCAGCTCTTTGGCAAAAATCTCAGTCCTAAACTTCTTCCAACTATCAAAAGATTTCAGTTTCGATATGGCAAATGCATTGACCTGTTCCCAAACCAGGTCAATGTGAGTTTGGATGGCATTAGATGGCCTTGGCTCTTCAACTAGCTTGCCTTTTCCTTTTTCAGTAGAGAGAATGTGAGGAATATCCAAACCAGAGTGAGTGGTGTCCACTGGTCCCCTCAATATAACGCCTTTAGATCTGGCCGGAGGCAAAATAGTAGGGTGATTTACATGAGTCAAGGGAGCTCTTACTTCAGCGGGTGCCTTTTCTTCAGTAACTGAATCATCAGGTGGAACAACCTGCAAAGGTATAGCCTGAATAGGCTGTTGGGCAGCTGATTGAGTCAAGCTCTCAGTTGGAATGAATTTCACCGTTGTTATTGGTTTAGTTCTTTGCGTCCTCGGTCTCTTGACAAGCTTAGGAGAAGGAGTTTTCTCCGAATCTGATTCACTGATAATCAGTTTTCGTTTTGCAGTCTTCAGTTGGGCCAAAGTTTTGGCCTTCTTGGCTGGTTTTGGAGCAGGTGGTTGCGTCCCAACCTCCTGTTTGGTTTTCAAAAACTGTTTAGGAGAAATATCCAGTTTGGTCTTTGGCGGCAAGATGTTCTTGGCAGTGAAGAACTTGAACTTTGATGATTTTCCAGCATTGTCAGCTACCAATCCCTTTAGTTTCAGAAGATAACTGATTGGAATGGCAAAGCCTCTTGATTGTTTGGTAGATTGAAGCATATTCTTTAGAATATTGAAAATAATGTGCCTCCAGTTAGCTTTCTTCTCTCCCATGATGATGGTCATCGCTTGGAATTTCTCAAGAGTAAGGGCAGCATAAGAGCCGGCCTTAGCCAATATGCCTTTCGCCACAATGTCGGCTAATAACTGAACCTCATGCTTCAGTTCCTTCTTAGGATCGGAAACTTTAATTTTCCACCCATCAGCAGACAGCAAAGATTGCATTTCTTCAATGTCAGATGTTTTGACTTCAGAGAAGCTGACGTACCCATCAGTTGGCAAAGAGAAAATTTCTCCGAAGGTTTCTTCAGATAGGATCAACAGCTGATCATTGACAGTTACAGAGATACTTCCATCAGTAGTGACAAGCCCCTTCAGATAGAATTCATTTACTTCCTTGGGGTATATCTCCTGCGAAGATTGTCCTAAAAACATCCTGAGACCAGCAGATTCAATCTTTAGAAAGACGTTCTTAACATCAGCTTCTTGAACTGATAAAACTGAGTCAAAATCAATGGCCATAGCGTTCAACACGTGAGCTGGGATTTGATTCGCCATTTCAAAAGATAAAATGATCTGAAATTCGTAAAAGATAAGCGTTGGAATTAGTATGCTCTTAGGAACTGATTGTATGCGTAAGAAAGAAAACTTAATTGAAGCGGGCATAGTACATTTGTTCGTGACTGTTCAAATTCGGGACACGTGTCAGTCCAAAGAAAATTTGAATAATAATATGTGTACGTGTGCTGTAAGCGTGTGTGCAAAAAGTAAGCGGTTCAAAATAGGCCACGTTATGAAATTGCAGTCACGTTAGTTGATTTGGAATATAATAAGTTTTTTTTATTTGTTAACTTATATGAGAAGATTTGTAAAAAATCCAACTGAACAATCAGTTGGGAAACTGATTCATTTCAGTTGAGAATTCACAAACAATTGTCCTCTCAGTTAACATTTTCAAAAACTAATATTCTCCCTTAATCGGTGCATAGAATAATTAGATTGATGATATAAAATAAATTTAAGGGTCAGAAAGATTATCGTTTGCTGAAACGTTGACGGCCCTTCAGCTTCCATGAATTTCGGCTATAAATAGAAGTAACACGGTTAGTTTCAGTCATATTGGAGAAAATATTCAAGACAAAAAGAATGGCAGATACGAGTAGCTCGAGTGCTTCGCCGTTTGCTCTGGAGGCCAGGAAGGCTGTTATAGAATATGAAGTCTTCTATAAGAGTCTTCACTACTGGGAAAAGTTACAGAAGCTTGAGTTCCTGTATAATACTGGGGAGGCTACCACTCCTGAACTGGTGGCAGATATGAAAAAATTGCTGGAGCACTTGAACATATCTGTGTGGGAGGACGTCTTTAAGGATGGTCATCTCTATCAGCTAATGCTTCGAAAGGAACTAAAAATCCTTAAGCGCATAGCTGTTTCTCAGAGCTTTGTCAAGACATCTACCGCACCTTTATCCGCTTGGTTGAATATGTGGATAATTGTTGTAGAGGAAAAATATGATGATGTAATTCGTGCAAACGTTTATGGTTGAGTGAAGTATTTATATGAGCTTAACTTTGTTTTTCTCTTTCAAGCAAATGATAAACTTCATCAGTTGTTATATATATGAATTGTGAACTTTAAACAGATGGACTGATGAAAGTCTAACTTATATCAGTTGACTATGAACTGAGATCAGTTAAGCATTAAGTAATAAATGACAAACTGATATCAGTTGATAATGAACAACTGATAAATAAGAAGCCTGTGTAAATAAGAAAAATGCTTCAGTTGACTCGTGACTCTTTAGCTTCTTCAACATTTAATGTCATTAGTCTATAAAAAAGACGATAGAGATAAAATGTGAGATAATAACAGTTCAATATGTCGGATTCAAGTAATTCTGATGCATGCAGTAGTACGCATATTCAAGTTACTGAACAATTAAGTCCTTATTTACAAGAGTTGAAGAAAACGATGGAGGAATATGTCTTGACGAAAGTGATGTCAACATGGTCCAAAATTCATGATTTGCAGAGGATAAGTAGTAGTGGTGCATCTCCTTCTCGTGCTCAAGCAGCAACAGCAAGAAAATACATTGATCGTTTTGAAGTCAGGCATGTTACAGACCTGGTTGATGACAATGTTCTGTTACATGCAATGCTATGGAAGGAATGGCATGTAATTGAGAAGATTTCTACAACTGAATCATTTTCTAGAATCCGAATTTATTAGTTGAATAATTTGATTACAGAATATCAAGATTCAGTTGGTTCTAAGTCATCTTCTGTAATGTGGAATCGATTTTATTCTTAATAAAGTATCATTTCCAATTTGTTGTTGTGTTCTTATTTTCTGCAAATAATTTTATTAGTAAAACAGCATCAATAATAATTTTAAGACAAGTCAATTAAACCAAAAATATTGCGAAAGTAAGAAAACTTAGTCTCGGGTAATGGTTTGGTGTAGATGTCAGCTGCTTGTTGCTCAGTTGAAATATACTCCAGTCTGATGTCCTTCAAAGCATGATCTCTAATGAAGTGGTACCGGACATCTATATGCTTGGTCCTTGAGTGAAGGACTGGATTATAGGTGATGGATATTGCGCTCGTATTGTCACAAAATATGGGCGATTCATTTGTGATTACTCCATAATCTTTCAGTTGTTGTTGGATCCAGATCAGTTGTGCACAACAACTACCAGCAGCAAGGTCNTGCTTGGTCCTTGAGTGAAGAACTGGATTATAGGTGATGGCAATTGCGCTCGTATTGTCACAAAATATGGGCGATTCATTTGTGATTACTCCATAATCTTTCAGTTGTTGTTGGATCCAGATCAGTTGTGCACAACAACTACCAGCAGCAAGGTCTTCTGCTTCAGTTGTTGAGGTAGCTATGGATGTCTGCTTTTTGTTGAACCAAGATATCAGTCTGTCTCCTAGAAACTGACAAGATCCACTTGTACTTTTGCGATCAAACTTACATCCTGCATAATCTGCATCTGAATATCCAACTAAATTAAAAGTAGAGTCTTTAGAATACCATAACTCAACATTTTGTGTACCCTTAAGATATTTCAAAATTCTTTTAGCAGCTGAGAAATGTGATTGCTTAGGATTTGCTTGAAATCTAGCACACATACAGACAGTAAATACAATATCAGGACGACTGGCAGTTAGGTACAACAATGAACCTATTAAACCTCGATATAATGCAGCCTCAACTGATATTTCCCCTTGATCAGTGTCCAATTTTACTGATGAACTCATGGGAGTATTTGCAGCTGAACATGATTCAATGCCAAATTTCTTCAGCAGATCCTTTGTATATTTAGTCTGACTGATGAATATACCAGTCTCCAGTTGCTTCACTTGCAGTCCAAGAAAGAATGTCAGTTCACCCATCATGCTCATTTCAAACTTATCCTGCATTAGCTTAGAAAACTTTTTGCATAATTTGGGGTTAGTTGACCCAAATATGATATCATCAACATAAATTTGAACTAATAAAATGTGATCATTCTTAGCAAATTTGAACAAGGTCTTATCAACTGATCCAACAGAAAAATCATGATCAGCTAGAAATTTTGAAAGAGTTTCGTACCAAACTCTGGGAGCTTGTTTAAGGCCATATAAGGCTTTGTTCAAATGATAGACATGATCAGGAAAGTTGTAATTTACAAAACCTGGGGGTTGTTCAACATACACTTCCTCTTGTAGTTGACCGTTCAGGAATGCACTCTTTACATCCATCTGATATACCTTGAATTTCTTTTGTAATGCATAAGCAAGAAAAATTCTGATTGCTTGCAGTCTTGCAACTGGAGCATACGTCTATCATAGTCAATTCCTTCTTCTTGCCTATATCCTTGTGCCTCTAATCTTGCTTTGTTGCGTACAACTGAACCATCCTCGTTCAGTTTTTTTCTGTATACCCATTTTGTACCTATAATAGTTTTTGAAATTGGTCTTGGAACTAAGTTCCAGACAATGTTATAAGTGAACTGATTTAGCTCTTTTTGCCTTGCATTTACCCAGTTAGGATCAGCAAGAGCTTCATCAGTATTCTTCGGTTCTAGTTGTGAAACAAAAGCTGAATAGATAAATAAATTTAGCATTTGATTGCGAGTTTTTACTGGATCAGATGGATTTCCTATTACCAGTTCTGGTGGATGTGATTTTCTCCATCTGTACTCAGTATTTGTTGTATCATCAATTTCTTCAGTTGGTAACTGAACACAATTTTCAGTTTCAGTTGGTGCTTCGTCAACTGGTATTTGAATGTTATCATTATGCTCTGTCAACTGATCATCAGCACCGACTTCATGCACATCTGATTAGTCCAGTACTTCTGATTCAGGTGTTTGAAGTATGTTTTGATAGACATGACTTTCATTTTTGTTATCATCTTCCAAACTGATATCTGTAAATCGATCAACTAGCTCAACTTGATCAGTTGCCTTATTAGTTAGTTCAGTTTCATCGAAATCAACATGAGCAGATTCTTCAACATTTAGGCTTTTCTAGTTGAAGACTCTATAGGCTATACTAACTGATGAGTATCCAATAAATATTCCTTCTGCAGATTTAGCATCAAACGCTTTTAAATAATTTTTACCATTATCAAGAATAAAACATCTGCAGCCGAATATTTTGAAATAAGTTATACTTTTTCTTCCATGTCAGATCTCATATGTTGTTTTCATATGATTCTTATTAATCATTGATCTGTTCTGAGTATAACACGCAGTGTTTACTGCCTCTGCCCAAAATCTTTGAGAAATACCAGAATCAGCAAGCATAGTTCTGGCAGCTTCTTTAAGAGTCCGATTTCTTCTCTCAGCTACACCATTTTGCTGAGGGGTTCTGGCTGCTGAGAGCTCATGCTTAATTCCAGCATTTTCTAAGAAATTTGAAAGAATTTGATTGATGAATTCAGTTTCTCGATCAGATCTGATTCGATCAATTCCAACTGATTTTCCATTTAAAAGTCTTTTGAAGAGCTTTATTAGTTGCGAAGCAGTATGGTCTTTAGATTTGAGAAAAATAACCCAAGTAAATCTTGAAAAATCATCTACGACTACCAAGGTGTATTTCATTCCTCCTAAGCTCATGACTGGTATAGGACCAAAGAAATCCATGTGCAACAGTTCTAAGCATCGGAATGAAGATTTACATCCCTTGATTTTAAAAGAGGATAGTACTTGTTTACCATACTGACATGCTGAGCAAATTTTTTCTTTTGAAAAGTCTATTTTGGGCAAACCAATTACAAGTTCATGTTTACTCAGATAGGCAATGGATTTAAAGTTTAAATGATTTAATCTCTTATGCCACAACAAGTTTTTAGATGATTTGGAAGCAATAAAACAAACGGGTGCATAAGTTTGATCATTCCAACTGACTTTATATGTGTTTCCACAACGTTTGCCAGTTAGTATGATTTCATCAGTTGAAGTTTTGACTAAACATGAGTTTTTGTCAAATCGTACTGAGAATCCACTGTCGCATAACTGACTGATGCTAATCAAGTTATACTTCAGGTTTTCTACTAATAGAACATCTTTAAAAGTAAAGTTACCATGGATAAGCTTACCCTTACCCACAGTTCTACATTTGGAATTGTCCCCGAAACTGATGTTTGGACCAGTGTATTTGATCAATTGGGATAACGCACTTGCATCTCCTGTCATATGTCGCGAGCATCCACTGTCCAAATATCATATTGAGTTCTTGTTTGTACCTGTTACCTGCAATCACACATATAATATAACTTGGTACCCATATCTATTTGGGTCCTGAACTGATTAGTCCCTTAGGAATCCACACTTGGATTAGTCTAACAGACTTTCCAGTAGCTGTATTCCAAATGGTTTTTCTCGGCTTTTGTGTGCTTGGTGTGTAGTGTACAGATGATACAATATTTGTTTTAGCTTTATTCAACTGATTGTTCAGTCTATATCTCTTCTGAACTGGCTTGCAGTTATAGTAATTGAAATAGCTATTCGAATAGTTCTTGTGAGACCTCTTTGATGACTGACTTTGTGAATCAGTTGAGAATTTTTTACTATAACCAATCCCATATCTTCTAGCCTTGTTCATATTCTCAGTAGGTTGCTCAATCAGTTTACTGGGCTCAATTTGTTCTTGTATCACTGCTGTTTTAACAAAATGAATGTATTTCCCTTTGTCTATTTTTGGCTTTGGTTGAGTATCATTTGGATATATTTCTCCTTGAGTGTTGAACCCTAAACCAGTTTTATCATAAACTAATTTTTGTGAATTCTGCATCTCATTCAGTGCAGTAGATGACTTGTTCCAAGACTGAATGAGCTCAGTCTGTTTTGAGTTTTCAAGAATCAACTTCTGGATTAATGACTGATTTTTGTTTCTCTTTGCTTTTAACTCAGCAATTTCCCTTTTTAGACTCAACCCATCAACTAATTCATCATTTTTGGTTTTATTTCTGTGGGATCAGTTTGCTTTGCTTTGATTTTTTCAAATGATGATGCAAGCTTTTGATACTCATTTACCATGTCATGTAGTGTTAGAATGAGTTCTTCTCGTGTGAAATCAGTTGAGCTGAAATCAAATACATGTTGGCTAGATGATTCTTCTTCTGCATCATTAGCCATTAAGAACTTCACTTCCTCGTCATCACTAGAGCTACATGAGCTTTCTGGTTCTGACTCCTCACTGTCAGTTTCTTCCCATTTAGATTTGTTTTCTTCAGCTAAGAGTACCTCATGTTTCTTTCTGAAGGACTACCTATCTTCCTTGGGCCTTCTTTTGTTCTCATATGATTTCTTTCTTCTATCAGTTGAGCCTTGACTGTCCCTCTTGGGTTTAGGACAGTCAGCCATAAAGTGACCTGATTTGCCACAGTTTTAACAGGCATTTGATTTATCTTTGAAACTGTTTCTTTGGTATGGCTTCTCGAAGTTTCCTTGATTCTTTCTCATGAACCTTCCAAATTTTTTGATGAACAATGACATAGCATCACTGCTCAACTAATCAGCAGATTTCTCGACTGAACTGATTTGTTCTGTTCTGAGAGCAGCTAGAGCAGTTGAGGCTGCAGGGGTAGATGGTTCTCCTTCTCTGGTCTGCAGCTCAAATTCATAAGCCTTTAAATCAGCAAACAGATCATGAAGTTCAATCTGGTTCAGATCTTTCGACTCCCTCATAGCCATGGTCTTGACATCCCATTCCTTGGGAAGACCTCTCATTACCTTCAGTGCAATCTCTTTGTTGGTATACACTTTTCCAAGTGCATTTAACTCATTGATGATACTGCTTACTCATTCATCATACTCGTGCATTGATTCTCCTGCTTTCATTTTGACGTTATCAAACTTCTGAACAGCAACAGAAAGTTTATTTTCTTTGGTTTGATCATTTCCTTAACACAGCTAGATCAGCTTTTCCCAAATTTCTTTGGCTGACTTACACATCTTTATTTTGCTGAAGGTTACTTTGTCCAGCGTTTTGTACAGAATGTCTTTAGCCACATTATCAAGATTTGCTTTTCTTTTATCTTCAGTTGTCCATTCATCTCCGGGCTTTTCTATTCTTCGTGGTGCCCCTTCTGTTATGGAAACTGCTGTATTTGTTTTTAGAATCTTCATGGGTCCATCAGTTATGACATACCACATGTCATCATCTTGTGCAGCTAAATGAGCCTGCATTCTGATTTTCCAATCATCAAATTCTTCTCTAGAGAACATAGGAATTTTGTTGAATGAAGTCATGCTAGCAAGTTTTATAGATCTAAAGTATTCAAAAACAAGATTCAACCGCTCTGATACCACTTGATAGGATCGATTAACGTAACAAGAGTGTTTAGAAGGGGGGTTGAATAAACACTCACAATTAAAACTGATCTTTTCGAGTTTTGAGTTCAGTTTGGTGAGAAACTAATTCTCGGAATCTTGCTGGTCAATGACAATCAGTTAAACTGAAGTAGTGGCGGAAATTAACTGACTGAAAGATATAATACAAAACTGAAATAAAATACACAAGGATTGTTTCTGGATGTTCGGAGATTTCAATTACTCCTACGTCACCCCTTCTATCTCAAGGATAGGATTTCCACTAAAAGACTTTGATCGAATACATGATTTGTACTGACCCACTTCAGTTTGGACTTATCACTGCCTAAAGCTGAAACTCTTAGTATTACAAAATGTTCTCAGTGCGTAACTGATCTTAGCACTATCGAATTTAACGATTATTACAAAGTGTTAGTGAGCTCAAATTGTAGCCTTGACTGCTACGAATAAATCAAGTAAGGGTGAGCTAAAATTTTGACAGAGTAACATCAAGCTTTGAATAGAGTGATCTATGTCATTTTTTCAGCTGTTCTTCTGTCATATTTATAAGCTTTCCTTCCAACGGTAACTTGAGATATGTTTGAATCTTTGTATCCGTTGATTGCCACTTCATCATTCCTTGGGCATTGTTTGCTTCATTTATTGTAAAGCGGCGTCGTAATTGCTTTAGCCGAAATGCGTTGTTCTAAGCTGTATTGATTGAAGTGCGGCGTTTCATATTCAGTTGCAATCTGCTATGTCTCTTTGGCGGTTGAATGTTCTTTCCCGAGACATGTTTAGTTGAAGGAAGCATACGGCTGAATTTATCAACTGATCGGTTTCCAACTGATCAGTTTTCTTTATTAGATCTGCTGATTTGAGTTGTTAAGTCCAGCTGCTGAATATATTTGCGCGTATGAGTTGATTGATAAGTTTGTCAAACTCCAGAATTTAGAGTTTGGTTCATATTATGTCAAACGCCGGAATTTCGTTTCCAACAACAACTGATCAATTTTTTTTTAGATTTGATGATTTCAGTTGTTAAGTCCAGTTGCTGAATATAATTTCGCGTATCAGTTGGTTGATCCATTTGTCAAACTCCAGAATTTAGAGTTTGGTTCATATTTTGTCAAACACCGGAATTTCGTTTCCAACACCATGACTGCCATCATGGCCAACAAACCACTGAACTGGAGGTACATCATCTTCTGTATTTTGAAAAATATGTTCCAGTCGTCCAAGAAATCCAAGGGATTTGTTGTCCAACTCAGCTATCTGCTGAAGACTAAGGCGATGATGGCTGATGAATCTGAAAGATCATCCAAATTCAAAATCTTCAATGCCAAAAATATCCTACTACAAAAGACAAAGCTGGACATAAACCTTGAGAAATTTTTGAAGATCAAGAAAGAGACCGGGACGCAGTAGGCTCAGAAAGCCAAGAAGCCTTCACAGAAGAAGACAATCAAAAGGAAATTGATTGTCAACGAAACAGAATATGAGAAAACTCCTTCCTCGAAGATTCTAAAGCAGTCGAGGGCACCAAAAGTCAGACCAGTTGCTGAAGTGGTCACCGTTTCAACTGAGAGTGTAGTGCCCAAATTCAGTACACGTAAATTCCATTCATTCATTTAATTTTTAAATTATTTAATCAAATTTAAATTGATTTTTTTGAGATGCATGATTTATGAAAATTTCATTATTTTAAATTATTTATGTTTATGTGATGCACACTAAAAATATTTTTCTCGAGTTTCTTGTTTCAGGCAATTATTCGAAGCGGGATCGAGGAAAAGAGACCAACGACGATTTTGGAAATTTTAAATGTGGTATTTATTTTAAGTTAAGATTTGGGACGTTTTAATTAATTTATTAAGTTTCAGCATTTTAAAAGCTTAATTTATTTATTTAGGAAGTTTAGAATTTTAACATTTTTAAAGTTGACTTTGTACATTTTATTTTGTTAAAAAGGAGAATTTAATAAAATTAGTGTGTGTTTCATTTCAATTAAGGGAATTGTTAATATAGTGTTTGATTAACTTTTAAATTAGTGGTTAATTTTTAATCTAGCAATTTTTATTACCTAATTGTCACCTAAACACACGCACACACATGTTTTTACACCCACCAAAAACCGATGAACACACACACACACAATTCCATTCATATTTTATATTTTTCTAAAAGAAAAACCTATGGTTCTTCAATCATAGAGCAGCTGCCCCTATCCCTCTCAATTTCCAGCAAACTTTCGTCACTTTCGTTGCAAGAAAATAGTGCCACGTCCGTCTCGGATCCATCCTCGCACCGTTTCCTCTTCGGTATCGCCGTATCGTGAGTTTTTCACATCAAAAGGCATGTATAAACTTTTTTGTTCGCATCGATCTTGTCATAGTATTAAATTTTGATGTGTTTTGTATGAAAACATGTGTATGCTATGTAGGAGTTTGAGCAGAATATTTAATGGATGTGTTTTCAAATACTTTTCAGATCTGAAATTTCAAACTCTAATGTACTTTGAATTACTTCGACTTTTTGTCGAGAATTTGAGAAAACTTTCAACATATAAAACGTATAACTTTTTGATATCTTCGATTTGATATAATATTTAAAATTTTTGGTCAAAAAATGAGTGAGTTATAATTGTTTTTGTGGGACTGCTCAAACTACGTTTTTTGAAAAATTACTTTATTGATGTGTTCTTGAAGTTTTATTGTTGCAGGCTTCGTTGGGGATCGACGGGTGATCGTTGCTGCATTTAGGTATGTTAGTATGATGTTGGGTTAGTATTTGGTTTGCCGGTTAGTGTCGATAGACACTTGAATCCATTAGAAGTCGTAGGAAACGATTTGGTGTCAATTTCCATGTTTTTGAGTTGTATTATGTCGTAGGGTGGATGTCGTTGTTTAGGGGTGTTTGTAGGGTTTGGAACAAGGTAATAGCATCCTAGGATGGGTCTCGGGGTGTCGTTTCGTAGTCCGTTCATTCGAGTTAAGAATATTAAGCATCACCTGTATTGAATTTTCCTGTGTTGCATTTACAGTAGGTACCCGGACCCCTTCCTAGACCCAGGCACGGGGTTCGTGCCTTTGTTTCCCTCAAAGTGTCAGATTTGCGAGCTTACACGACCCAACCCAACATGGAACCTGGCACGGGGTCCGTGTCCTTCCTTCTTTTCAGTAGGTCTTTCCAGAACCTACACGGACCCGGAGCCGGACCAGGGCACGGGGTCCGTGTACCTTCATTTTTGGAATAATTTTAAATGTCACCTTAGGATTTGATTTGGGGTTCAAGATCATGGTTAGCACGATGATTAATTGAGGTCAAGGCCCGAGTGATCTAGAACATCATAAGCTATTTATTTGATTCGGTGGTGAGTACGAATACCTACGTCTAAGTTATACAAGTTAAGTGTTGGAATTCATGTTAGTATGGGCAGCAGTGGCCCCAAACGAGATCCAACGAATCCCTCAATGCCAAGTAAGTATGTTCGACGTGCAAAGAAAATACTTTTAAGTTTTTGAGGTATGCTAAATGACTTTTGACCAAATTTATGTGTGGGATTGGGAAGCGGTAAAGTATGACCAAGGACCAATCCACCCCGTTAAATTATGAACGGGTTTAGATCAAGATTGGAAAGTGGTAAAGTTTGACAAGAGACCAATCCACCCGTTAAATTATGAACGGGGATCTCATGTATGTGGCAGTGGATATTCTCTGTCAGCCCAGTACTGTGGTTTAGTCTGATCAGGCGCATTTATGTATAGGTCACTTGCTTAGAAACATGCCTCTACCGAAATTTAAGAGAAGTTCTACGTTGATGGCACGTATATGAATGAAGGTATGTTCAAGTTTTGTTGCATGTTCAAGTTTTAAGTATGTACGTCCTATTTTGAATATGCATGTGGTTTTATTACGTATTACTTGTTTCTTCCAGTTTATACATGTTGAGTCTTTAGACTCACTAGACTTGATCGGTGCAGGTGAGGATGAGTTTGAGAAGACGAGAGGTGGGGATCAGTGAGCTGGCTTGGACTGAGCGTTAGGCTAAACCCGAGGACCGCCGTGTTTTAAGTTTTTATGAATGTTCAAAATACTCTGATTTATGTTACTGGTTTTGAGATTTTAAACAAATACTTTTGGCAAACTTTACTTTGAGATCTTTTGTGCAACTATTTTGGGATGAACAGTTTGTTTCATCGAATTTTGAAGGTTCATGATTTATTTATGAAAATTTATATTTTTTCGCAAATTTTAAAGTAGTTAAAAGCACGGTACGTCACAGAGAGGCTGGTGCAACCTACAGTTTAACAGCCGATCAAGGCTATACCGCGAAGGGCTGTTACAACCAAAACTGGAACTGAGGTTCAGTTATCTTTTTCAACTGCTCCTCAAAAAAAGAAGAAATCTGCTGGAGTTCAAGCTCCACTTATCTCTATCACTGGCCCCATTTCCCTTCCTTTTGCTAGACCAAAAGAGGTAGTGATTAGAGAAAATATCGATGCAACTTCGTCAGGGCTGAACATCCCTCACATCCTGACTGACACCAAGGGAAAGGGCAAGTCAACTAAAGAGCCCCGACCCACTAATTTGATCCAAACTCACATTGATCTCATATGGACCGAGATCAATGAATTTTCTGAGGATAAACTGAAAGCTTATAAAAAAAATGGGTCCAATTCAGGACCGATGTGTTTGCCAAGCAGTTAGAGAAGAAGTCAGTTTTGAAGAAATTTATCAAACTGGAGGCTATTGTTCTGAAGTTTGTCAAAGCTTCTACGATTCGTCAAGCCTTGCAACGGAAGAAATATTTCTTTGATCAAATCTATGCAAAGAAGCTAAGCTAGATAATTGTTCAACTGCAGCAAAACTATGATCCTACCAGTCCAACTGCTTTTAATGACAAGGAAGTGTATGATCAGCTGGACTCGGATCTTATCTCTTTGTAGATGGGAATCAAGCAATGGGAACTGGACCAAGAGCTGTTCATTCCAACGGGTTCACGTCATCATTCATCTGAAGAAGAAGCTGAACCATCAGTCCAAATCCAGAAGACAACTCAGGAACAAGTTTCTGAACCATCAGAACAAGCAACTGCTCCTTCAACCAAAGATGTGCAACCATCTTCTTCTGCTGCTCAATCCTCCTCTACTGAAGTTCAGTTGTACACCGACGCTGATTTATCATTGGCCAACATCAACTAGGTTATCCAATTGGTTACCTCTGATATTCAGCTTAATATTTTATCTACAGTCACAGCTGAAAAGCCTCAGGAGACAGAACAATCAGCAGAAGAACAATTTTTTATTCCAACTGAAGACCCAGTTCAGCCCTCTGGCACGACTGAACAAGCAGTTATTTCAGAAACTGAAGAACCAGTTCAGTCAATCTCCTTGACTGAACAAATAGTAACTAAACAGGAAGTGCCTGTTGAAGAGCCAATATTGACTGAACAACCAGTCGCTGAGACTGTTCCGAATCTAGCTGAAGAAACAGTTCAAGCTGGTCAACCAACTGAAAAACCAGGCAGTGTATCAGCTGATGAGCTTGTTAACGAGCCATCTTTTATCTCAGCTGATCCTCAAACTGAAGAAGCTTCAAAGATTGCTGCTGATCAAACTACCTCTTCTCCTCCTAAAATTCGAGAAGCTATAACAGAAGATGTTCCAGAAATTACAGAAGTTGAAACAACTGACAGGGCTTTAGTGGTTTTTGATCAAAGAAATCGGGAAGAGGCACCAGAAACCTCTTGAGCCATGTCTCCTGGTATTCACATAGAAACTGAATCTACGTTTGAAGAGAGTCAAGCTATTCAGAACAACCTGGTCAGTATGATGACTTCTATTTCGGGCATCAAATCAACTAAGCTGGCGCATATAATGAAGATTGATACCATGAAGAAGAACACGTTCAAGAGTCTTCAAAAAATCACATCAGATGTTACGAACTTGTTCTTCCATATGGATCATATCAGAAAATACAGAGCATCAGCTGAAGCACATTTCAATACACAAGAAATGTTCAACAAACGCTTCGACTACTTGAAAGACTCTCTCACCAGAAGGATGGACTTAATGCAAGATCTTCTGATGAATGATGTTTCTAACATCAGCTCAAAAGTTAAATCTTTATACAAGAAGTTGGAGGCGTTTGAAAAAAAGAGGGAATATAAAGAAGAAGACCAGCAGCAGGTATCCAAGAAGAGATCTAGTCAACCAACTGATCAGCAATCAGCCGATAAGATAGCAAAGAAATAGATGATCAGTTTGAAGACAGTCTCTACATCTATTCAGTTAAAGAAAATGGCGGATTTTGATAGTTACAAGATTCTTTATTCTTTCATTCTTTGTATGAAACTGTACATTGGAAGAGTAATCAATAAAGAAGTTATTTTATCTACAATTATTCAGTTGATCAATTCAATAATTCTAAGTTTTGTCAAACACCTAAAAGGAGGAAATTGTTGGAAACTTAATTTCGGTGGTTTGACAAACTAAGTACGTATTTATTTGAACTAACTGATCGAGAGAACTGAAGGTAACTGATGAAAATACGTGTACTAACTGATTGCCTTAACTGAATATTAATGTAAAGAAAATATAAGNAACTTAATTGAATTTATTTTCTACTCACCTCAAGTAACTTAAATAATTCCTTAAACTCCCTTTTTAACTTAAATGAACTTACTTGCTAGCTAAAATAAATTTTGGGAATGTTTTCTGAATCTTAAATTTTATCTCTAAACTCCAACTCCAGTCCGGCCTCACTGAAATAACTGAAATGATAAAAATCAAACTACTGCATGAAATAATTAACTTTAAATACTCATGCAATAAATATCATTTTAATTTAAATACTAGAATTATGCATGACTTATACGTAGTCTAAGTTACGGGTTCTACATGATCAGTTGGAAACAACAAGGACATCCAACCGACAACAGTACAAAACAAACTGCAACTTATAGTGGGAGTGCCGCCTTTCAGAAAAGTTGCAGTGTAGGAATGTCAGAAGAATGTTGACATGGAAAAAAATGGATACAAAAGATTCAAATATATTTATTGTTACCGTTGGAAGAGAAGCTTATAAATAGCAGAGAAGAGCAACTGAACAAATAATGAAACACTACGAAACTCACGACTTACTTACTATCACTCTGCTGAAATCAAAGCTCACACTTACTGTTTTATCAAATAGCATTCAGGCTATATTCAGAGCTTCTAGCACATACTTGCTGTTGTAAAACTCGATCTCACAGAAATCACTTGTGCTAAGTATTTTTGTAAGTCCAGTTGTAAACTGTGAACTGAGTTGTAAACTAAGAGTTTCAGTTTGGCATTGTTAAGTCCAAGACTGAAGTGGGTCTTTGCAATTCCTTGTATCGATCAAATCTTTTTAGTGAATATCATATCTTTGTTATAGAAAAGGTGACGTATAAGTGTTTGAAATCTCCGAACATCCATAAAATTCTTGTGTTCCTATTTTAGTTTTATATTCTATCTTTCAGTTGATTTATTTTCGCACAATTTCTTGTTAACCAACTTGACGGATTGTGTGCTCGGCACTTTAGGGGTGCGTTCAACACAAGAAATCAATGAGCTGCAGTAGCTCGTGTTCTATGAATGTATACATCAATGAATTAGATCAAGTTTGGTATTAAACCAAGCGTAAAACACTTGAAATAATCCTTCGTTAAGAAAAACTGATATGTTTTATATACTGTGCAACTGAATAACTAAAATTACGGGAAAATCAGTTAGAGCTTATCTCAGTTCAGTTATGGACAGAATTGAACTGATATCAGCTGAACTGATCAAATCAATTAAGAACAAAACAAGTAGTTAAATAGTTAAAAGACACGGGATATATTTATGGATGTTCGGAGACTTCAACTGCTCCTACGTCACGCCTTCTACCTCCACGGGTAGGATACACTAGAAGACTTAGATTTATACAACACCTTGTACAAATCCTACACATCTTAGAACTTACCCAATGCCTAACTGAACTCCTAGTCTAGACTGAAGGCAGCACCTTCCAGCTAACACTTGTTTAACGTCTATGTGTCAAAGACTACATACAAAAGTTTATTGTCTTTGTGCAAGACTGTATTTGAGTGGTGGTGTGTGTACGTGTGTGTGAGAACTGAACAATGATAACAACTCGAAGGTGTTCTCACACACTGAGGGAAAAGAAGCTTCTAATATAAGCTAATATAACTTAGAAATGTTCTATCTGGGTATTGTATACAATTGATGAGTCTTCATTGATCTTATATTTATAGGCGCGAAGCTTGATCGTACAGTGAGACTCAATTATTGTATTCGTTGCATTTTGAATTTGTTCCTTGGAATCCATTCTGGAACTTTTGGTTTTAAGCTCTGATGCCACGTCTCTTATTGTACCTTGATCGTACAATAGCTTTTGTACCTTTGCACACAGCTTTAATCCATTAAGTAAGCTTGTCGTGATCTGCAACTGATGGCTCCTAACTGATGTTCTGAACTGGTTCTTCAAACTGATCAGCAATTGGTCTTTGAACTGATCTAGTGAAATCAGTTGACTCTTCAGCTGAACTAATTTCACTGATTCAGTTTACCTAGTTAGCTGGGCTTTTCATCAGTTAAACTCTTCATCAGTTGAGCAGGCTTCTGAAGATCTTCTGCAGAACTACCTATCAGCTGGACTTTTAATTGAGCTGGTTGCGATGTATCAGTTGAACTGGTTCAGTTCGTTCGATCAATTGGTTCTTTCAGTTAGCATCTCCGATAGCTTCAGTTATGGCTCATAAACTGGTCATTTCAGTTTCTGCTATCTGCTTACTAAAGTAGATTATTAGAAACAAAATAACAAGTTTTGTTAATATCAAAATTAACCAAAGATTGCGAACTTGAAAAATTCCAACAATTCCCCTCTTTTTGATGCTCACAAAACTTGAACTGGTAAAGCGATTAAAAACTTAAAACAAATAAAAGAAATTTCAGTTTGAGGGTTAACATACTTAAAATCAGTTTATTTTTTTAAAAAAAAAAGCTCCCCCTCAAAAACTAAATTTAAAAACGGGTTTAAAAAATTTTTAAAATATTTTTCAGTTCGAGGGAAAAGAAAACTCCCCCTCAAGAACTGAATTAAAAACTCCCCTTTTTATATAAATAGTCACGCGATTTTTTAAATAGTCAAGATATAAATAGTCACGCGATTTTAAATAGTCACGCGATTTTTTTAAAAATATTTTCAGCAGCAATTATCATTCAAGCAGTTAAGGTTACACAAAAACTGGAAATATCAGTTCATTTATTTTTAAACTAACTGGATAACACGATGTTTATTTAATAAAATAAACTTCCCTTGTATTATAATTAAGCACAACAATCGTGTAAGGGAAAAATGCTACTACACTTAGCTGAATTTTAAACAAAATCAGTTATCAATCAATTTACACATAGTAGAACTAAATGTACCAACTACTGGTTGCCTTGAATGCTTGACATACTGCATAGTCTCTAATTTCTTTGCCAGATGAACAGCTAGCTGCTTTGAACTTGATTTCTGTGCTGGCTAACTGGTCTAGCTGATGCAAACTGGACTCAACTGATTGCTAAACCGCATTGATCATCTCTTCTGATCTGATATGGCAGTTAAGCGGCGGTATACTGCTGATGATTAAGCTCCTAATCATCCAAGGTTTCAGCTATCAGTTGGGCTTCATCAGCTGATCTGTTGAACTGGTAGGTTGGTAACTGAAGTCTTGTCCACAGATCAGTTTTGTTGTTCTGCTGTCAGTTGAACTCAAAACCCTACAACCTGCTCAAACAACAAAATTACGGAGTCGAGTGAAGTGGCTATGATGTTACTTGCAGAGCCAATCCACTCTTCTCTAATAAATGCATGATATATAAAATTTTTAAAAGGGTGTTGAAAAACATTTTAAATACCATTTTAAAATACATTTTAAGATATCAATTTTCAAATGTCCTTCTTAGAACAGCTAGCTCTGATACCATTTGATAGGATCGGTTAGAGGATAAGGAGTGTTTAGAAGGGGGGAGTTGAATAAACACTCACGGTTTTTAACTCATTCTCAATGGTTTGAATCAGTTTGGTGAGAAACTGATTCTCAAAATCTTGTCAGTCGATCACAGTCAGTTAACAGTTAAGTGCGGAATATAATTGACTGAAAGATATAATATAGTAACTGAAAAGCTTGTAAAAAATGAACAAGGTTTGTTTCTGGATGTTCGGAGATTTCAATTACTCCTACGTCACCCCTTCTATCACGAAGATAGGATTTCCACTAAAAGACTTTGATCAATACAAGACTTGTACAGGCCCACTTCAGTTTGGACTTTACAATGCCAAAACTGAAACTCTTAGTTTACAAAACAATTTACTCGATTGAAAAACTTAGCACAACTGATCTCTAGGATCAAGTTTCATAGTAATCACAATGTGCTAAAATGCTCGTAAGATAGCCTAACAGCTATGAATGTATATGATAAGCGTGAGCGTAAATTTCAGCAGAGTAACAGTAAGAAAGATTGCTAGTTCACTCTTCGCAACTGATTGTAAAGTTTCGTGTTTTCTTCAGCTGCTTCTCTCTGCTATTTATAAGCTTCCCTCCAACGATAATATTGAATGCGGTTTAAATTTTCTATCCGTTGATGTGCCACGTCAAAATTCCTCTGCCAATAGTACAGTGCATCTTTTCTGAAATGCGGCGTTCCCACTAACTGTTGCAGATTGTTGTACTATTTGTCGGTTGTCATTTTCAATTGATGACGTGTCCAGCTGAAAGGTCATCTGAAAGGTAGAAGCTGATAAAGTTCACAACTGCAGTCAGTTGACTGCTCGTCCAGTTACGTAGATCAGTTGATTGAATAGTTCAGTTGCTGGATTTAGTTGAGGCTTCCGATTATGTTTAGTTTATATGATCAATTAATTCGATCTTTTAGCCCTTCAGTTTGTCAAACATCCGAAACCTAGTTTCCAACACAACTGATATTGATTGACGAGATTCCCGAGCTTCAGTTTATCGCTAAACTGACTCAATATTCGAAGAAGCTGTGAAAATCTTTAAGTGTTTATTCAACCTCCCCTTATAAACACACTTTCAGCTATTAACCGATCCTATCACAAATAGATGTGGGTACCAAGGTTATTTATTGTGTGTGATTGCAGGTGACAGGTACATCAGAAAAAGAATCAATTTGGTATTTGGACTGTAGATGCTCGCAACACTTGACAAGGGATGCTGATTTGCTATCCCAACTGATCAAATATACTGGACCAAACATCAGTTTTGGAGACAACTTTAAAGGTAGGACTGTTGGTAAGGGTAAGCTTATCCATGGTAAAATTATTATTAATAATGTCTTACTTGTTGATAATTAGAAGTATAACTTGATTATAACTGGCAATCATTGTTGTAACACCTACTAGTTGAGTTGGACTATTCAACCTCATGCACCAGTTTGTTTTATACCTTCAAAATCTTCTAAAAACTGGTTGTGACATAAGAGGTTGAACCACTTGAATTTCAAATACATAACTCATCTAAGTAATCACGATATTGTAATTGGTCTGCCTAAAATTGATTTCTCAAAAGATAAAATTTGTTCACATTCTAGTTTGATAAACAAGTAAGATCTTCATTCAAAAACATAAGTAGTAAATCTTCCTCCAGATGTTTTGGAACTGGAGTATATGGATCTTTTTGGTCCTATACCAGTCATGAGTTTAGGGGGAATAAAATACACTTTGGTAATCGTTGATGATTTTTCAAATTTACTTGGATTATTTTTCTCAAATCAAAATACTAAACTGCTGCACAAGTGATTAAGATTTTCAAAAGATTATTAAATGAAAAATCAATTGGAATTGACAGAATAAGGACTGAGCGAGTGACTGAATTTGTCAATCAAAATCTTTCTCAATTTTTAGAAAATACTGGAATTAAGCATGAGTTCTCAGCTGCTAGAACACATCAGCAGAATGGTGTAGCTGAAAGAAGAAATCATATGCTTAAAGAAGCAGCTAGAATAATGATTGATGATTATGGCATATCTCAAAGATTTTGGGCAGAAGCAGTAAACACTGCATGTTATACTCAGAACTGATCAATGATTAATAAAAATCATTTGAAAACACCGCATGAGATCTGGCATGGAAAGAAAAGTGTGGTGTCCTACTTCAGAATATTTGGCTGCAGATGTTTTATCCATAATAATGGTAAAAATCATTTGAAAACTTTTGATGCTATTTGCAGAAGGAATATTTCTAGGTTATTCATCAGTTAATAAAGCTTATAGAGTGTTTAATAAATGCATTTTAAATGTAGAAGTCAATTCATGTTGTTTTTCATGAATCTGCACTAACTGATAAGCCAACTGATCCATTTGAGCTAACTGATCGCTTTACAGAAATCAGTTTGGAGGATGATAGTGAAAAAGAAGTTCACATAAATCGAAATATCCTTCAAACACCGGAACCAGAGGTAGTGGATCAAACGGTTGAACAAGAAATTGTTCCTAACAATCAGTTGACAACACGATGATATCCAAATGACAACTGAAACTTAGAGAAACATTCAGTTACAAATTGAACCAGTTGCTAAAGTCGATCCGACTAATCCTAACTACAGATAGAAGAAATCACATCCACAAGAATTGGTGATAGTTAATCCATCTAATCTGGTAAGAACAAGAAATCAAATGTTTAATTTATTTGTTCACTCAGCATTTGTTTCACAACTTGAATCGAAGAAAACTGATGAAACTCTAGCTGATTCTAACAGGATAAATGCTATGCAAGAAGAGCTAAATCAGTTTACTCATAACAATGTCTAGACTTTAGTTCCAAGACCAATTTCTAAATCAATTATAGGTACAAAGTGGGTATACAGAAACAAGATGAACGAAGATGGTTCAGTTGTGCGCAACAAAGCGAGATTGGTAGCACAAGGATATAAATAAGAAGAAAGAAATGATTACGACGAGACATATGCACCAATTGAACGACTAGACGCAATCAGAATATTCCTCGCCTATGCCTCCTTTAAAGATTTCAAAGTATACCAGATGGATGTGAAGAATGCATTCCTGAATAGTCAGTTGTAGGAATAAGTGTATGTTGAACAACCACCATGTTTTGTAAATCACTCCTTTCTCGATTATGTTTATCACTTGAATAAAGCTTTGTAAGGTCTTAAACAAGCTCCCAGAGCTTGGTATGAGACTCTTTCAAAATTTTTAACTGATCATGATTTCACTGTTGGAACAGTGGATAAAACTTTGTTCGAATTTTCAAACAAAGATTATATTTTACTTGTGCAAATTTATGTTGATGATATTATTTTTAGGTCAACTAACCCCAAATTATGCAAGAAGTTTGCCAAGTTAAATCAGGATAAATTTGAGATAAGCATGATGAGTGAACTGACGTTGTTTCTTGGTCTGCAAGTGAAACAACTTGAAACCAGTACGTTTATCAGTCAGACTAAATATACGAAGGAACTGCTTAAGAAATTTGGCATGGAGACATGTTCAGCTGCAAATACTCTCATGAGTTCATCGATTAAATTAGATAAAGATGAAGGGGGAATATCAGTTGAGACGACACTTTACAAAGGTTTAATAGGTTATTTACTTTACCTAACTTCTAGCCATCCTGATATTGTATTTGTTGTTTGCATGTGTGATAGATTTCAAGCTGATCCTAAACAGTCGTATTATTCAGCTGCCAAACGAATATTGAAATATCTTAAAGGCACACAAAATGTGGGCTTATGATATGCTAAGGACTCATCTTTAAATTTAGTTGGATATTTAGATGCAGATTATGCAGTATGTAAACTTGATCGAAAAAGCACCAGTGGGTCATGACAGTTTCTAGGAGACTGACTGATTTCATGGTTCAGTAAGAAGCAAACATCAATAACAACTTCCACAACTAAAGCAGAATACCTAACTGTTGGAAGCTACTCTGCCCAACTGCTCTGGATTCAGCAACAACTGAAAGATTATGGAGTTATTGCAGTAGAATGACCAATCTTCTGTGATAATACAAGTACCATTGCTATTACATACAATCCAGTTCTTCATTCAAGGACCAAACACATTGATTTCATACATCACTTAATCAGAGACCACGTTCTCAAGAAGGAAATCAGACAGGAGTACATATCAACTGAACAACAAGCAGCAGACATGTAACGTCCCAAAAATCTGAAAGTCCACGTGAACCACATGCATGCAAGTTATTAAATTGCTTTGGTATTTTATTAAATTGTTTTAAAGCATTAAATGTTTATTTATTTCATTAATTTGTGTTTAATTATTTTTATGTATTTTATGCATAATTCATGCATGGTAGAACTATTTCCTAAAATTTTAAAAGTTCATGTATTAGGTTTTCTAGATGCATTTCGCGCTCGAACGAGGAACGAAGATCGGAGAATTATTAGGAAAATTATTTTTATTACACGATTAATTTTTATTAATTAATATATGATGTTTTAAAGGTATTTTTCAGAAAATGGGATTTATTGGATATTTTTACCTTCAGGAATTTATTTTTATCCGGTACGTAAATTTTATCGAATCGGGGGATTTTTTGAGGGTTCGGCTAATATTTTAAAGAATTTACCAACACGAAATATTTTTCGGGAGTATGTTGGGATTTAATGAGCCTAATTTTAAGCTTGTTGGGCTTAAAATCATTTTTAAACTTTTAATTAGTAACTTAGGGCCCATTTGCTAATTGTTAACTATTTAAATACTGCTTAATTAACCCTAAACCTGTCATTCCCCACCCCACCAGCCAACACCCCTCATTTTCAGAACCATTCCCCTCGGTTTTCACAGCATGAAATTCAAGAAGGTTTCGGCTACCATTTTCTTGCAAACAGAAATTCCTCCGGCCATCGTTCTTCGATCTCCTCGCGTATATACATCATCAAGGCACGCATTGTATCTTTTCCTTTGCATCGCACTTGTTTAATATACTACTAAATGTGTTCTTGCATTGAAAGTTTTGATCCAGCCATGAGCATTAAAGATTTAATATTTTTACTTGTCTATTTCATTCCCTCGGTTGTGCTCATGATTTTTATGAATTTTCGTGCAAGGGAGCTGCTGTATGGATTCATCACGGAGCTGTTGTTGTCGAGAGGGATGGGGATTAGTAGCTGGAGTCGAAGCTTGATCGATCTAGGTGTGTTTCTTTGAGGGGCCGATAGGTGTTTGTTGTAGGGTGTTTTGGTTTTGCAAGATTTAAGGTTTTGGGGAGGGCTGCGATGCATGGGCTCGAAGCAAGCTGTGTTTCAGACCTTGTAAAGTCTAGTAAGATGTTAGGAATGAGCCATGGGTGTTTGGTCGAGGGAGAAAATCGATACTTGGGAGTTTAGCTTGACCGAGAGAAGATATGTTAGATTTGATCGTTTGTTGCGTTTGGCTTGTGCAGCAACATTATGATTCGGTTAGGCTTGGTTTAGGAGGTTCATTAGGAACTAAATGAGGGGTAATAGGTGCTGGCCGAAATATTGTGGATTTAGAGGACATAATTTAAATAGTAAATGGTTTAGAATAAGTTGTTTAAATTATGGTTCAAGTTGGGAAATTTTTGGTTAAGTTTCGAGTCGATTCGGGTTAAAACGGGGACCCCGGTCCAAGTCTTAAAACGAATCGGTTAAGTTGTAAAATGGGCTCGAGTTTACGTCTACGAATGCTTATAAATATGTTTTGGGACATTTCAAGGAGTTTGGTAAGCTTTGGGACAATTTTAGATGTCGAGGGTTAAAACGATAATTTTTGGGTTTCCAAGGGCAAAATGATCATTTTGCTCCCAGTGTGAGATTTTGGTCATGGCAGCGCCCTGAGAAAAAAATTATGATACTTAAATGTTTATGCATCATGTTTACGATTTATACGCAATTATGATAAATACGATGCATGCTTGGTTTAAAGGAAAAATTACGTATATGCATGCTTTATTTAAGTGATGAATATGATGACACGTTTTGAAGGAAGTGATTTAGTTGTCACTAACACGATCACACGATGACATGTAATGCCGGGACTCAGTGGGCAGGTAATGCTGTCGTTGATGATCCTCGCCGCCGGGTACCACGGTTACACGTAGATGGATCCATCGACTGACATGATGATACGAAAGTCACAGCTAATGAACGGAATTCTAATTAAGAAAATTAACATATATATTTTGTTATGATGAGATGTGTTACGATTCTTGTCATGCTTGACAGGTTTTAAGCTATGCATACGCCTTTCACGATCATGAAAATGTATACGTATATGATGACAAGAGACGACATGCTTTGACACGACATGATTTTACACGACACGTTTATGTTATGCTTTTAAGTTCATGAAAGATATGTTGAGTATGATATTTTCCGCTGATGTGTGCCATGTATATGTACTTGTTATACTTGGTACATGTGTGTTGAGTTTTTAGACTCACTGGGCGTGTATGATGCAGATGAGCTTGTTGATGAGGGGACTGGAGGTGCCGAACTCTGAGTAGACAGACCTGATGTGGTGACACGACCCGAGGACCGCATGTTTTCCGTATTTTGATTTTTTAGATTTGAGAGGAGATGAATATTTTCAACGTTGATGATTTTAAGATTTTTATTCGTTTATGTTTACGTATGATTTTGGATGAGTTTGGTTATTTTAAACTGCAATATTTTTACTGTCAAATATTTAAGATCATTTTTAAATTTTATTTCGAAAATGCGAACTTTTATTTAAAATAAATAAATAAAATATTTCCGCACTTTTAAAACGTTAGACGTTTCAGTTCGTATCAGAGCAAGGGTCCTGCTTAGGGTTGTGCCAACGCCAGTTTCTGCAGCTCAGTCTTCAAGCCTCAAGTCTTTAAGTTTAAAGATTTTAAATGTTTTGAAAGTTTTATGATATCACCTACATGTTTACATGATATACGTTTTACATTACAGGTTTATCTGTCGTTGTGTTTTGAGATTAGATGCTTTAAAAATTTTATGCATGCTACGATACGAAATGAGAAATTAGATGATTTTTATGCATGCTGGCTTTGTGGTAGAATTGGACATGAATAAGAATTTTTCTATTGAGCATTAGAAAGATTTGAAATGATTTGACTATATTGATTTTTGGTTAGTAAGTACTGCTGTTCTATTCTTTGGGCCATAAGTTAGTCATGAAGATTATGAATTCTTTTGGGGCTTGTATATTTTTTAAGAAATTACTTATGGTTCGTGGTTGCTAGTTGAGTTAATTTTTGAGGATTCCAAGTAAGGATTAATGATTCGAAGACAACGACGATCTTTGGAAGTATAAAAACGTAGAATTTATTTGGGATGCTTGCTCTACCTAGTTAGATTTAAGGATTGAATTGCATGAATTGAGAATTTTAAGGACCTAATTGTACTAACCCATAATTTGAACACCTAAGTGCAAAAATAAAATTCTAAGGAACTATTTTCGAAATTACCGAATTTTTTTTTTTTTGGAATTAGATTCTGAGTTTCGAGAATTTTAAGTTTTAATTAGGCTAAAATCGAAAATCTTATGGGGACCTAAAATGCAAAATTCGAAGAGTTGTAGGGCCTAAATTGTAATTTTCAAGAACTTTAAGGGCCAAACTGCAAATTCAGAAAGTTTTGAGGATTAAATTTGGACTTTTGAGGAGCACTTGAGTTAAATCAGTAATTTTCGAGGTAATGGGAATTGATTTTCGGTCTAGTAAGCTTAAAATGATTGAACTTTATGTTACGAGAAACCTATAAAATGGAATTAGGAACACCAAGAGCTTATGGGTAATTGTGAAATTTTAGAAATTAAGGAATAATCGGATAATATTCGATGAAAGTAAGAATTAATTTTTGCAATTTTTAAGAAATTTGGGGACCAGGTTAGCAGTAAGTGAGAATCGAATAGTTTAAGTGATAGGAATTTTCGATGATTTAAGCTTGAAGGGATAATTAGAACCTTGTAATATCTGGGTCATAATGTTATAAAGTATGGTATTCAAGGGCATTGTAGGATGAATCAATAATCGACTTGAAAATTTAAGCATTAGTGAAATAATGTTGCGGCAAATTAAGAATTTAAAGTGATGACAATTTGAGGTAAAGTCGCTCAGTTAGTTAAGTTATAAGAGTAGACATTGAGTTATCGAATTTTTGGGAACTTAAGTTTGATGTGTCATAAGTTTTAGTCATGATTTTTCGCCGTTAGGACTATACCTTTGCTAGAATTTAATTTTTCTAGACAGTTGGGTATGTTTGATAGTGAATTGAGGTAGTGTAGAGCCCAAAATCAGTATACGTAAAACCCATTCATCTATTTAAATTGTTAGATTATTCATTTAAATTTAAAATGATTTTCAGTGGTGCATGACTCAATAATTTACATTATTTTAAAATATTTATGTTTTTTGATGCACCTTAAAATGTTTCTTGAGTTTCATGTTTCAGGCGATTATTCAATGCAGGATCGATGAAAAGAGACCAACGACAATTTTGGCAGTTTTAAAATTTGGTATTTTATTTTAAGTTATGATTGTGACATTTTAAAAGATTTATTTGGTTTTTAGCATTTTATAGCATAATTTATTTATTTAGTGATTTTAGGATTTTTAAAACTTTTAAAGTTTAGGAAGTAAGCATTTTATTTTAAATTAAGGGGTTTTATTAGAGGTGATTAGGGAGTTAGTATTTTAATTACCTTTTTAATTATGTGATTAAGCAAGTTTTGTTCTCGCTAATTACCTAAACTCACGCGCACACACATATTTACACACACCTCACACACGAGACACACACACATTTCATTCCATCTCATTTCAGATTTTTGAGAGCAAAATAAAACCTAGGGTTCTAAGAAAACTCAGCAGCCGCCCCCTCTCTTCAAAGATTTCAGCAGGTCTCGTCACTTTTCTTCGAGAAAATCGTGCCACGTTTGTTCCAGATCAACCCTCGCATCGTTCCGGCTACGGTATCGTCGTGTCGGTATCTTTAAATATCAAAAGGCATGTATAATATTTTGTTTCTGCATCGATCTTGTTATATTATATGTTCTTATGTTTATTATGTGTAAAAATCCATGTTTGTTGTGAAAAATTTTGAGCAAAAAACGTTTGAAATGATTTTTGAATCAAAATTTTTAGATCTAAAAACGTGTCTGCTGTAATTTTGATTCCTGCAAAAATTTGGTTGAGTTTCTGGAAAAGTTTTCAACATATAAAACGTAGTAATTTTTGATACCTTCGATTTGACAGTAAATTCAAAATTTTTGGACAAAAAATGATAAACATAAAAATTGTACATTAATTAAATGTTTTATAATATAAATATATAGTTTTTGTTTTATTAAATTTTTAAATATTATATGTTTTATAATAAATTGTATAAAATATAAGTTGTTGTGTAATTACAAGTTTTTACTATTTTTTTACAGGTTCGATAAAACAAGAATAAACTTGGCGTTGCAAATGGGATTAAGATGATTTTTGAACCTGTAGAAAGTTGATTATAATATCTACAATATTGTTGACAAGCATGAGATAAAAATCCTCTCACAATTGGGATCAAATTAAGCAACAAATAAAGTTACTAAAGGAGTGGCAGTTTTACCATGCTCTAGTATTTTGACCATATCTCTCAAATTACTTGGTCAAATGGTTTGAAAAAAATA